>NW_024070207.1:15141129-15203758 GCF_014754425.2 Oryx dammah
TTTATTGACTATGCCAAAGCCTTTGACTGTGTGGACAACAACAAACTCTGGACAGTTCTTCCAGAGATGGGAATACCAGACCACTTGACCTGCCTCTTGAGAAATCTGTATGCAGGTCAGGAAGCAACAGTTAGAATTGGACATGGAACAACAGACTGGTTCCAAATAGGGAAAGGAGTATGCCATGGCTGTATACTGTCACCCTGCTTATTTAACTTGTATGCAAAGTACATCATGAGAAACGCTGGCCTGGATGAAGCACAAGCTGGAATCAAGATTGCCAGGAAAAATATCAATAACCTCAGATGTGGTGATGACACCACCTTTATGGCAGAAAGTGAAGAGGAACTAAAAAGCCTCTTGATGAAAGTGAAAGAGGAGAGTGAAAAAGCTGGTTTAAAGCTCAACATTCAGAAAACAAAGATCATGGCATCTGGTCCCATCACTTCATGGCAGATATTGAGGGAACAATGGAAACAGTTACAGACTTTATTTTTGGGGGGCTTCAAAGTCACTGCAGATGGTGACTACAGCCATGAAATTAAAAGATTCATGCTCCTTGGAAGAAAAGTTATGACCAAAAGCAGAGATGTTACTTTGCCAACAAAGGTCCATCTAGTCAGGGCTATGGTTTTTCCAGTGGTCATGTATGGATGTGAGAGTTGGACTGTGAAGAAAGCTGAGCGCTGAAGAATTGATGCTTTTGAACTGTGGTGTTGGAGAAGACTCTTGAGAGTCCCTTGGACTATAAGGAGATCCAACCAGTCCATCCTAAAGGAGATCAGTCCTGGGTGTTCATTGGAAGGACTGATGCTGAAGCTGAAACTCCAATACTTTGGCCACCTCATGCAAAGTGTTGAGTCATTGGAAAAGACCCTGATGCTGGCAGGGATTGAGGGCAGGAGGAGAAGGGGATGACAGAGGATGAGATGGCTGGATAGCATCACTGTCTCGATGGACATGAGTTTGAGTGAACTCCAGGAGTTGGTGATGGACAGGAAGGCCTGACGTGCTGCGATTCATGGGGTCGCAGAGAGTCAGACATGACTGAGCGAATGAATTGAACTGAACTGAACCAACCACTGTAGAGAATATTGTGTATGTAGTATATTAATATATATAGATATAAATTTTAAAAATTAACATATCCATATTTCTTCTCTCCAAACCAACATACACAGAAGCAGAATGGTAATCTCACTGGACAAATTGTTAATCTTGTACAAGATAAGAAGGTGACAAAGGGTCTTGGCATGCATATGAGTCAGAAAACCTAATCCAACCCAGCCAAGAAATATAAAAAATGTTTTTACTTTATCCTAGAATATTTGCAAGTGTAATGATAGAAAAGGATTACTTTTGCAAGGAGGCCTATACAGAACTGAACAAGCAATGTCTGAGAAAGCAGTGATTACAAAGGAAACAAGATAAAATATAGGCAATGGAAAAGAAATGGTAAATGATAGGTGAAAACATGAACACCCCTGAGAGATAGCTGGAGGAGCCAGCCACTGAGGCTAAACAGGAAGAAGATTGCAAGAGTATAGGTCCTTTGCTAGAGAACACAATACAGGAGAACATGGACCAGTGTTTCCAAAAATGAAGTCCTGTGATAGTGTAGTGTACCATCTCGTGTGTAGGCTGTGTAACCTCCTAAGATGGAACACTTGTTGTTCAGTTGCTAAGTTGCGTCTGCCTCTTTGCGACCTCATGGATTGTAGCCCTCCAGGCTCCTCTGTCCATAGGATTTCCTAGGCAAGAATACCGGTGGGTTGCCATTTCCTCCTCCAGGGGATCTTCCTGACCTAGGGATCGAACCTGCATCTCCTGCATTTATGGAACATTATACTAGTTCATATTCTACATTAGTGATACTCATGGGCATCCAGGTCTGCTCTGGTATTAGATCCTGTTCTCCTCTGGCCTTGGATGCCTCCAGTCTCACAGATGAGGAAGTGAATAAGCAATTAAATGGTATGCAATGTAAACTGAAATTGTGGCCTCTCTGTAAGTTTGCACAGGTGGGTATTCACAGATACCCAATTACTATTATTTGAATACAGCAGTTTATTACTAATATTAAAAAGTCTCAAATAAGATTGAAATTAAAAATGAAAACAAGCTGAAGCCAGGCATTTATGGGTCCATTTTGTAAATTTTACTTTTGGTATTACCATTATTATCTGGGATCTTTGATATGCAGCTTCAGCCCTCAAGGGGCTATTTTTAAAAAAGAAAATTATTAGCACCAACTTCATCACCAATGTCAGAAACTTGGTTGTACTAGATTTCCTCCTTTTTTACAATCGAAAATAATTATTGTAACAGATTCCTAATTAACCTCCCTAAATATGTATGCTGCTGCTGCTGCTAAGTCGCTTCAGTCATGTCGGACTCGGTGCGACCCCATAGACGGCAGCCCACCAGGCTCCCCCATCCCTGGGATTCTCCAGGCAAGAACACTGGAGTGGGTTGCCATTTCCTTCTCCAATGCATGAAAGTAAAAAGTGAAAGTGAAGTCGCTCAGTCATGTCCGACTCTTAGCGACCCCATGGACTGCAGCCTACAAGAGTACTGGAGTGGGGTGCCATTGCCTTCTCTGCTAAATATGTATATTCTTCAAATTATCACCTGAGAATTACTTTCTAAAATCTAAGCCTGCTCATGTTGCTCCTCTTTACAACTCATCAATTGCTCCTCATTGATCTACTGAGTAAAATGCAGATTCCTTAGTGCCACAGGCAAGATTGTTTAATCCTCAACTCTTCAACCTTATCTCAAGGGGTTATTTTTTTCTTCATCAGGTACTTTGCCCACAATTAGAGTATAGGGCTATTATAATGAGCCCAGTAGGTGTCTTGATTCATACTGTATCACAATTAAATCTACAAGACACATGTTTTATCTTCAAGTTGAATTGCAGACATTAACTTTTCCCTCAATATCCATGTATGGTCAAAAATATAAGCCTTTGCTAAAACAGTTGGATTTAAATATTAATAATAAAGTAATACTTCACACAGAACAGTGTTACAGGAGTGTGGTCCTTTGAACACTTGTATCAGAAACAAGTGGAAACTTGTTAAAGCTGCAAATCTCTGAGCCCTATGACAGCTCTATCAAATCAAGTTCTGTGGAGGTGGGACCCAGGCATTGGTCATTTTAACAGGTTTCTCCACTTGTTCCTGGTACACACATCAGTTGATGAACCACCTGTCTGTATGATGATGGTGACAGCACAACTAGGAAGAGTAAAGTAGGGGGAAAAAGCACTTTTTCTCAAAGAAGTGATAATCTACAAACTAAATGTGTGCAGGGATTATATGAGTTGAACATTAATTACCCTAGATTACCTCACTGGGGATGTTAAAAAATTTATCAAATTTCCCATTTATGATAGGAAAGTTTAGCCTGAAGGAAGCCACCAAGGATAAATCTATGCTCACACTGATGGTGACACAGATAGACATCTGTTAGACCTCTTTTCAGTAAATTAAATTCAGTACAAGTAAAGGTGATTGAATTTTTGAATCTTTGCAAGTCTTCATATGAATAATTCACAGATCAGAAAAAAAAAATCCTTTGTCAGGCCATGCATATGTCTCCTGACTTTTGATGCAGAAAATATAGTAGCCTTAGTTATACAGGACTGAACCCATGGATTAAGCTCAGTGCAGACAAGTAGAATTGTATGTCATCCACAGAGATGATAATTGAATCCAGGAGACAGATCATATTGACCCTGGTACAGTAAACCCACCATGTTCAGAACTGTGCAACTTGGTGGTTTCATAATTTCAGCAGAAACCAATGCTGTGGGCAATCAGCACAAAACTGCTAATCTCTCTTGACAGAACTTTTAGCTTGGCTGATTTATTAATTCAGTCAAGGAAGATGTACCTCCATCTCTCTTGTTGATATCTTTTAGAATAACCTTTCTCCTCTTCCTGTAGTACAAAGACCTGTAAGTTCCTTTAATTGGGGATCCCTGACAGCTCCTCCAAGAACAGACAAGGCCTCATTTGTATAGTAATAAAAATCCCCAAATGGGCATTTTAAGGTCAGTGGGAAATGCTTTGATGTGAAAGTATGGAAACAGATACTATAGAAGAAGCCAAAGACATGCGATACAAACCGGATGAAGACTGATATTCCTGAGGCTCAGACTGGGGAGTGTGTTTAGAAGTATTCAGTGGTTTGTGGTATCAACAGCAACAGAGAAGTAGATATGATAAAGAAAAACTATCTTTTGATGTGGCACTGAGGTTTTCAGTGACCTTGACAAGCCAAGTTGAAGGTAGGAAAATCCAAATATTTTAAATACACAGTATTCAGAACTCACTCTGGAAATTAGGTGATGAAAAAGAAAGATTAAAGTTTACTGATGCCTGCAATGTATCTGCCACTTTATATTTGTTATTTCATTCCTCACCCACCCAATGAAGGTGTGGAAACAAAGGCTGAGAAAAGTAATTGACCAAGGTTAAAACTAACCTTCTAAGTGACAGAAATTGGATTTGAATCTAATTCTGTCTTATTCCAAATGTAGTGTGCATTACACTACAGGAGACTGACTGTGTGACATTTAGCAGGGTTCTGTGACCCATCAACCTTTTAGCCTTTAGGTCCCAACTTTGAGCAGAGGAGTAACATCAAGGTTGAGGTCACAGTTGTGAGGAGTTGATTGGCTCTAGGTTGGAGGAGAGGAAAGAAGTCTTGTAGGAACTTAAAGAGTATTAACTCATTTCAGCCTAACAACAATCCTATGATGTAGGTAGTATTACCATTTTGCATCTGAGAAAAATGAGATACAAAGCATTGAAGTAACCTATTCAAAGTCACCCAGGTAATACAAAGCTGTACTCAAACTAAGTTTGTTTGGCTCCAAAGGTGCCGTGTTTGCACTTTGCCATATTGAAAAGCAGAGACGTTACTTTGCCAACAAAGGTCCGTCTAGTCAAGGCTATGGTTTTTCCAGTGGTCATGTATGGATGTGAGAGTTGGACTGTGAAGAAGGCTGAGTGCCGAAGAATTGATGCTTTTGAACTGTGGTGTTGGAGAAGACTCTTGAGAGTCCCTTGGACTGCAAGGAGATCCAACCAGTCCATTCTGAAGGAGATCAGCCCTGGGATTTCTTTGGAAGGACTGATGCTAAAGCTGAAACTCCAGTATTTTGGCCACCTTATGTGAAGAGTTGACTCATTGGAAAAGACTCTGATGCTGGGAGGGATTGAGGGCAGGAGGAGAAGGGGACGACAGAAGATGAGATGGCTGGATGGCATCACTGACTCAATGGACATGAGTCTGAGCGAACTCTAGGAGTTGGTGATGGACAGGGAGCTGCAATTCATAGGGTTGCAAAGAGTCGGACATGATGGAGCTATTGAACTGAACTGATGTTGCTCGGAGAAATGAACAAGTCAAATGTTTGTCTGTGCTTGCAGATTGAAAAGGAGCCAGAAGAAAAGGCTGAGAGTGAAAGATCACTTGTTAGGTTTCAAGCTAACATCCTTGCAGTGGCCCTGATTTAATTCTCTCTTTCTCTCTGTCTGCTTGACTCTTGATCTTTTCTGTGTTACTCAATAAAAATCCCTCCTCCATCCCTCCTTTGCATGTTATTGTTCTTATTTCAAACCTCTCATTACTGTGGACCTCTCTTTAAACCTAGTAATCTCATAGCATTCTTTTCACGACATCCTGAAAACCATCGCTTATTCTTTATCATTTCTCCATATATTCTTAATCCACTATGTAGGTCAGCCTCAAATCCCTACCAAATCTTAGAACTCATTTCCTCTTACCTCTCCAGCTCACTCTGATTCTCTTCTGCAAACACAAATTTCTGTATGGACTCACCAAGGTGGTCTTTTTCAACTCAGTGGAGTTTCTTTCAACTCAGAGGACTTGAGAAGGTGTTTCAGTGATGCAGTCAGAGCTTCACCTTAGAATATGTACCATGAAGTATCAAAGCTGAATGGGGACCCTGCTGATAATTAGTCCAAACCTCCCATACCACCTTCTTCAGTAGAAAAATTTGAGGCCTAGAGACTTTCCCTTAGACTGTGTATATCTCAAAGGTCACTCACATACTAATCATAACTATGGTAGGCTAGACCCACTTCTCTCTTTGCCACCCCTTTATCACTTTCTCTTTTGTGGGTATCTGCATGAGAAATGCTGGGCTAGAAGAGGCACAAGCTGGAATCAAGATTGCCAGGAGAAATATCAATAACCTCTGATATGCAGATGACACCACCCTTATGGCAGAAAGCGAAGAGGAACTAAAAAGCCTCTTGATGAAGGTGGAAAAGGAAAGTGAAAAAGTTGGCTTAAAGCTCAACATTCAGAAAACGAAGATCATGGCATCTGGTCCCATCACTTCATGGGAAATAGATGGGGAAACAGTGGAAAAACAGTATTAGACTTTATTTTTGGGGGGCTCCAAAATCACTGCAGATGGTGACTGCAGCCATGAAATTAAAAGTCACTTACTCCTTGGAAGGAAAGTTATGACCAACCTAGATAGCATATTAAAAAGCAGAGACATTACTTTGCCAACAAAGGTCTGTCTAGTCAAGGCTATGGTTTTTCCAGTGGTCATGTATGGATGTGAGAGTTGGACTTGGAAGAAAGCCGAGCGCCGAAGAATTGTTTCTTTTAAACTGTGGTGTTGGAGAAGACTCTTGAGAGTCCCTTGGACTTCAAGGAGATCCAACCAGTCCATCCTAAAGGAGATCAGCCCTGGGATTTCTTTGGAAGGACTGATGCTAAAGCTGAAGCTCCAGTACTTTGGCCACCTCATGAGAAGAGTTGACTCATTGGAAAAGACCCTGATGCTGGGAAGGATTGGGGGCAGGAGGAGAAGAGGACGACCGAGGATGAGATGGCTGGATGGCATCACTGACTCGATGGACGTGAGTCTGAGTGAACTCTGGGAGTTGGTGATGGACAGGGAAGCCTGGCGTGCTGCAATTCATGGGGTCGCAAAGAGTTGGACACGACTGAGCGACTGAAATGAACTGAACTGAACTGAAAGAGCCAGAATATAGGCATGGAAAGCAGTTCTTGTGCTCCATAAGGAGAAGCAATTAGTAAATTTATGGTTTGGAGTTGAGGTTATTCTTATAATACGAAAATAACTATTTGTTAGCTAAACTTAGTTGTTATGGCTTGATTACAGTGAGAAACATATAAGATTGTTGATGAAAGCTCATACCCCCTATAAAATATAAGACACATAAACTTCAAATATTGATGTAAATTCTAAACATGCTGTCTCTTAATCATAGGAATTAACAACTTTAATGAAGTCAGATTCTCTTTCTAAAGCCAAACAAATGAATAGTGTTAGTTATAACAAGGAAGACTATTCCTTATATATGAAAGTATTAGTTGTCCTTCAGTGTTGGTTTGCTGGGCTTCCCAGGTGGTGCTAATGGTAAAGAACCCGCCTGCCAATGCAGGAGACACAAAGAATCGCAAGTTCAACCCCTGGGTCAGGAAGATCCCCTGGAGGAGGGCCTGGCAACCCACTCCAGTATTCTTGCCTGGAGAATCCCACAGACAGAAGAGCCTGGTGGGCTGTAGTCCATAGTGTTGCACAGAATCAGACACAACCAAAGCGACTTAGCATGCACACACGTTGGTTTGTTATATTAGAATCCTCATCTCCTGTCCTTTCTACTAAGGAAGGGAAGGTTACCTTTCTTACCCTCTCTGTTCTCCCCCAAACACCCTGCCACAACGCCTAAATGCTTCTAACACACCAAACCAATCCTTTGTTAGTTCCTAAATATATGCTCTAATGTAAGTAGATAAGGCTTCCCTGGTGGCTCAGATGGTAAAGCGTCTGCCTGCAATTTGGGAGACCAGGGTTTGATTCCTGGGTCGGGAAGATCCCCTGGAGAAGGAAATGGCAATCCACTCCAACACTCTTGCCTGGAAAATCCCATGGACAGAGGACCCTGAAAGGCTACAGTCCATGGGGTCGCAAAGAGTCGGACACGACTGAGCAACTTTACTTTCACTTTCAATGTAAGTGGAGCTTCAGAGAACTTTAGAGCTCTCATAACCTAATTACCTGTCCATAGCCATCCGAAATAAATACCCAACCTATGGAAACATGGGGCTTCTCTTGTGGCTCAGACAGTAAAGAATCTGCCTGCAATGCAGAAGACCTGGGTTTGATCCCTGGGTTGGGAAGACCCCCTGGAGGAGGAAATGGCAACCCACTCCAATATTCCTCCCTGGAGAATTCCATGGACAGAGGAGCATGGCGAGGTACAGTCCATAGTGTCTCACAGTCAGACACAACTGAAGTGACTTAGCATGCATGGAAACATGATGTGTCTTCTATGAAAAAATGTCCTTGTCACTTTAAGAGAAGTTTCCTAAACCTTCCTACCATTCAGCTTATCATTCCCAATTTCCTCTGGATACAATTTCTTGAGCTGTCATGGCCTTTAACAATGTCAGTCTCTATGCATGCATAATTATTTCTCACTCCCACCAAAGTTCAACCAATTCCACTTTTCCTTTAAAAACTACCTCAAATGTTGCTTTCTCTAAGAAGTCTTTTCTGATTCTGCACCCAAAATAGTGGATTTTTCTTCTGTTATCTTATAATGTTTTGCTAAAACTAAAGCATTTCTCAATGTATATTCCAATGATTTACTCTTGTGACTGTCCCCCAGAGTAGACTGTCAGGTTCCATATGCAAGAATGATGTATTTTATATTCTGAGTTCCTACAACAATGACTGACATGAGTATTCATTATTTAATATATGAATGCATTATATTGTAAGTCAATAATTGCAAAATCTATTACATTGCATGTCTTCCTCAATATAAATTATTTTTATTAAGTACCCATTGTACTGAATGTTGTACAGAATGCATTATGAACTAATCAGACATGAGGTGCTCATATAATCTAGACATTTAAAACCTCATAAATTCTGATTATACTAATTTAGAAATTGAGACAATCCAGATGGACCAGCCTCAAGATTATCTTGGTTAGAAATTCCTCTCTTCATTTTTGCAAAATAATAGCAACCATATTCAAGTACCCTAGAACAATTTTAAAGTGATTTATACAAAATAATTGATATCCTAATTAACAATAACTCTTGTCTATTTTCATTAAAGAAGATTTCCCTAATGACCTCTAGGCATACAGTTTTTGTTAGCCTATGTTTAATTAATGTACTTGAGGGTAATGATACTTACCAAGGAAGGAACTGAAAGTGGAAAAGAGTATAAAACTGAACTTGAACTAGGCTCGCACAAAAGGGGCATAGACTCAGAACAAATTACATTTATACAAAAGGTCTCTAAAATTCCTTTCTTCAATTAAGCCCTAGTATCTTAAAGGCCTCCCATAAATATGTCATTTTCTTGCTCACATTTTCCCTCATACAAATCTTTTCTCAGGAAAGTATCTGAAAGAATTTTAAAGAATGTTCCTTATACTGTGGCCTCACATACCCAAATTTAATTGCTTTGTTTGCTTATTTTTCACAAAATATGAAAGATATACATAAAATATACATAAAATTTACCGCTTTAATCTTTTTCGGTATAGAGTTCTCTGGCTTTAAGTATATTCACGTTGTTGTGCAAACATCACAACCATACATACCCAAATTTAATTTTAATAGAGATCAAAACCTTAAAGTGGAAAATAAAATTTGGATTACATTTTCAGCCAGTTGATAAAGAAATACTTGGCTGAGGTGGAGTGGACCTTGCTTAGATCTGTGAACTCACTGCCTTGTGATTCTATTTCCTGATAGTCCAATGATGACTTTTAATAGCGTTGCACTAGGTGAAGGGCACAGATGTTGGGATATTGGCTTGTGATAGTGTACATTTTTTCCTCACCCTGAACAAAGGTTCTGTCAAAGTTTAAAAAATTATCCTCTATTGTGAAGTCCATAAATGTGTCCTGCCCAACCCCTACAGGCTTCCAGGGCCTCTCCAGAGACAAAGCAAATCTTTCTTCTTTTCTAACATTTAGTGAATATTGAGTGAGCATCTGAAATCACATTTTTTCCCAGAAGTAGGTCTTCTGAGTATATCCGTCTCTTGCCTCAACTAACCTTAAAATTCCAGTGGCAACCCTTTGTCATGGAATTACAAGTTGCTGTACTTTTAATGTGTGAGGCACCTTTCTGCTAGTATTCCAGTTTCGTGTTATTATAAATTTGTTTAGTTGGTGACTGGTTTAATGTTTGTGTAATCTCTCCGGAAATACAGAATGGAGTGAAGAGCCAGAAACTGAGTTTGGTTATAGTTGACATCAAGATTGATCTTCCTCCTAGAGGAAACTAAATGTTAATTTGCAATCAAATTATATGTAGACATGTGGTTGTTGGAGAGGGTGGCAAAGGTGCTGAGGAGAGGAATCTAAAATAGAATCTGGTATTAATGGAACACAAACAGGATCAGGGTAATGATATTCCAGTCTTCACTTTAATGTCTTAACTTTTCTAATTGTTGTCCCTATCTATAAAATGGACAGAATTTCCTTCCCTTGCCTACTAAAGGGACTGGTTGAGGATAAGTTAGGTATTTGGAGTGACTTTTTAAAAGGCCCTACTGGTGGATGGACCAAGACAGTGTCATACAAAGTAAAGTAAGTCAGAAAGAGAAAAACAAATATTATATATTAATGTATATATATGGAATCTAGAAAAATGGTATAGATGAGTTTCTTTGCAAAGCTGAAATAGAGACACTGATATAAAGAACAAATGTACACATACCAAGGGGGAAGGGCAGGGTGGGAGGAATGAGGAGATTGTGATTGACACATATACACTATTAATACTATGTCTAAGATAGATAACTAATGAGAACATACTATATAGCACAGGGAACTTTACTTAATGCACTGTGGTGACCTGAATGGGAAGGAGTCCAAAAGGGAAGGAATGTATGTATATATATGGCTGGTTCATTTTATTGTACAGTAGAAACTAACACAACATTGTAAAACAAGTATACTCCAATAAAAATTATTTTAAATAATAAATAAAAGGCTCTATTGATGTTTCCACAATTAACTGTCGCTGTAAAAGTAAGCCATAGAATAAGAGTTATTTGCAATTCACATATTCAAATAACAGAGGTCACATCTAGAATGTATAAAGAACATCCAGAAATCAATTTTAAAACATACTATACTCATAGAAAAATGGATAACAGATTCAAATAGGCACTTCTCCAAAGAGAATAGAAAGCAGTCAATAAATATACAAAGCATGTTCAATCTCAGTAGTCGTTACAGAAGTGCAAAATAAAGCCACACTGACATGTAAACACAAAACCCAGGATGGCTAAAATGAGAAAGACACAAATATCAAAATGCTTGGTACTCATACATTCTGGTGGGAGCATAAACTGAGATAACAATTCTGGGAAACTCTTAGTATCTTCTAAAGCTGAGCATATGTACACTATAATCCAGCAAGTTCACTTCTAGGTAATTGTTGTTGTTCTGTAGCTAAGTCGTGTCTGACTCTATAAACCAACATAAATGCTTTTATATTGTCAACATATGAGATGTTCAAGAATCCTAATGGCAGCACTATTCATAAAAGGTAAAGGTGAATGTGTTAGTTGCTCAGTTATGTCTGACTCTTGGCAAACTATGGACTGTAGCTCTTCAGGCTCCTCTGACATGGAATTCTCCAGGCAAGAATGTTGGAGTGGGTTGCCATTCCCTTCTCCAGGGGATCTTCCTGACCCAGGGATCGAACCTGGGTCTCCGGCCTTGCAGGCAGATTCTTTACCATCTGAGCCACTAGGGGACAATAAAATGTAAATACTGAATTCAAATGTTCATCCACACTATGAATAAATACATTATAGTATGACAAAAGAGTACACAAAAGTGTGCATACAGTATGATTCCATTATGTGAAGTACAAACACTGACAAAATATATATATATATGATGTCACGAGTCAAGAGAGTAGCCACCCTTATCAAGGGAATGACTAGAAGGAGATTGAGGAGGGCTTCTGGGATGTTTTATTCTTTATCTATATTATTTTATTTTATTCTTTATTTTTTTAATCTGGATGCTGGTTACATGGAGGCCTTCAATTTGTGAAAATTCATTTAGCTGAAAGTTTATGTTTTCTTCATTTTTGTGCATGTATGTTTCAATAAAACTTTAAAAAGAATCACTAACAATTTTATTCTTTTTAAAATTTTTATTTATTTATTTTAATTGCAGGTTAACTACTTTACAATATTGTAGCGGTTTTTGCCATATATTGACATGAATCAGCCATGGGTGTACAAGTATTCCCCATCCTGAACCCCCCTCCCACCTCCCACCTCCCTCCCCATCCCATCCCTCTGGGTCATCCCAGTGCACCCTGTCTCATGCATCGAACCTGGACTGGCGATCTGTTTCACATATGATAATATACATGTTTCAATGCACTTCTGTCAGATCATCCCACCCTCGCCTTCTCCCAGAGCCCAAAAGACTGTTCTATACATCTGTGTCTCTTTTGCTGTCTCGCATACAGGGTTATCATTACCATCTTTCTAAATTTCATATATATGCATTATTATACTGTATTGGTGTTTTTCTTTCTGGCTTACTTCACTCTGTACAATAGGCTCCAGTTTCATCCACCTCATTAGAACTGATTCAAATGTATTTTTTAATGGCTGAGTAATATTCCATTGTGTATATGTACCACTGCTTTCTTATCCATTCATCTGCTGATGGACATCTAGGTTGCTTCCATGTCCTGGGTGCCCAGGAATTGATGCTTTTGAACTGTGGTGTTGGAGAAGACTCTTGAGAGTCCCTTGGACTACAAGGAGATCCAACCAGTCCATCCTAAAGGAAATCAGTCTTGAATATTCATTGGAAGGACTGATGCTAAAGCTGAAGCTCCAATACTTTGGCCACCGAATGCAAAGATCTGACTCATTGGAAAAAACCCTGATGTTGGGAAAGATTGAAGGCTGGAGGAGA
Organism: Oryx dammah; assembly: GCF_014754425.2. Taxonomy (NCBI): domain Eukaryota; kingdom Metazoa; phylum Chordata; class Mammalia; order Artiodactyla; family Bovidae; genus Oryx; species Oryx dammah. The sequence goes on from NW_024070207.1 coordinate 15,154,138, forward strand.
AGGGGACAATAGAGGCTGAGATGTTGGATGGCATCACTGACTCGATGGACATGAGCTTGAGCAAGCTGCGGGAGTTGGTGATGGATAGGGAAACTTGGAATGCTGCAGTCCATGGGGTTGCAAAGAGTCAGAGATGACTGAGTGACTGAACTGATCCTCCAGCTAGCTATTGATTCTCTGAATCTCTGATGATTTTCCAACAAATTCCTTATTTATCTACACAGGTAGTTTCTCTTTCTAGAAATCAAGAACCTTGACTGACACATCTTTCACAGATGACATATGGTAATCTTTCCTATTTTTTTCTCTCCAGATCTTCATCCTTATGAAGATGTTGTTTTTTCATCACTAAGCCTTGTCCACCTCTTTTGTGATCCCATGGAATGTAGCCCACCAGGCTTCTCTGTCCATGGGATTTCCCAGGCAAGAATACTGGAGTGGGGTGCCATTTCCTTTTCAAGGGAATTTTCCCAGTCCAGGAACTGAACCCACATCTCCTGCATTGGCAGGCAAGTTATTTACCACTGAGCCACCTGGGAAGCCCTCTCATGAAGATACTGGCATATAATTCACATCTAGTGATATTCTACTTTTTGCATGGGCAAAAAAATATATATTTATATTAATAACTGGAAAGATCTTACATGATTTGTTTGATTTTCATATTTTAAATAAAGGAAACTGAGACTCAGAAAGATGTTGAGCCCATTCTCCAGCTCTCTAGAATGTTGGTCTCTTTATTCCCATTGTAGATCATCATGCCTCTCTGAAGACTCCTTGTGAAAGTGAAGCGAAAGTGAAGTCGCTCAGTCGTGTCTGACTCTTTGCGACCCGTGGACTGTAGCCCACCAAGCTCCATCGTCCATGGGATTCTCCAGGCAAGAATAGTGGAGTGGGTTGCCATTCCTTCTCCAAGGTATCTTCCCGACCCAGGGATCTAACCCGGGTCTCCCACATTGCAGGCAGACGCTTTAACCTCTGCACCACCAGGGAAGACTCCTTGAGGAAGTCCTGATTACGTAACTCCAAAATGTCCTGAAGGTTTAAGAGTAAAATTACCTCACTTGCTTCACATTTCATCTTAGAAGATAAGGGAAGGTAATTCCTCCCCAGAGAACTCACTTTTCCTCTAGAATTTGCAGTATATTTTGCATTTTAGAAAAAAAAAGGTAAAAGAATACAGACAAGTGAACAATTAGTTATATTCCCACCACTATGAATTAATAGCTATTATCCTTTTGTGGTATTTACCTCTAGTTTTTTTTTTTAATTGGAGGATAATTGCTTTACAATGTTGTGTTGATTTCTGCCATACAACAACATGAATCAGCCATAAGTGTAAATATATTCCCTCCCTCTTGAGGGTCCATCCCACCCCACACCCCATTTTACCCATCTAGGTCATCACAGAAGACCAGATTGGGTTTCCTATATATTGGGTTATATAGCAGCTTCCCACTAGCTATCTATTTTACACATGGAAGAGTATATATGTCAATCCTACTTTCTCAATTCAGTTCAGTTCAGTCTCTCAGTTGTATCCAACTCTTTGCGACCCCATGGACTGCAGCACGCCAGGCCTCTCTGTCCATCATGAACTTCCAGAGTTTACTCAAACTTATATTCATTGAGTCAGTGATACCATCTAAACATTTCTTCCTTTCTCCTCCTGCCTTCAGTCTTTCCCAGCATCAGGGTCTTTTCAAATGAGTCAATTCTCTGAATCAGGTGACCAAAGTATTGGAGTTTCGGCTTCAACATCAGTCCTTCCAATGAACATTCAGGACTGATTTCCTTTAGGATGGACTGGTTGGATCTCCTTGCAGTCCAAGGGACTCTCAAGAGTCTTCTCCAACACCACAGTTCAAAAGCATCAATTTTTCAGTGCTCAGCTTTCTTGATAGTCCAACTCTCACATCCAAACATGACTACTGGAAAAACCATAGCTTTGACTAGATGGACCTTTGTTGGCAAAGTGATGTCTCTGCTTTTTAATATGGTGTCTAGGTTGGTCATAACTTTTCTTCCAAAGAGCAAGTGTCTTTTAATTTCATGGCTGCAATCACCATCTGCAGTGATTTTGGAGCCCAAGAAAATAAAGTCTGTCACTGTTTCCATTATTTCCCCATCTATCTGCCATGAAGTGATTGGACTGGATGCCATGATTGTAGTTTTTTGAATGTTGAGTTTTAAGCCAAATTTTTCCCGAATATTTTGCATTTACAAATAATGCCCCAATTTTTAACATCTGGGGTATTTTTGAGGAATATCTTCAGTGTTAGTTTCTAGAAGTTACTGAGTGTAGTTTTGTTAATGCCAAATCTCTCACCTGCTATAAAAGTTGCACCATTTTGTATTCAATCCAGCAATGTATGAGAGTGACTTTTATGCACAGCCTCTTCAACAGCATTTTATTAAGGCTTTGAACTTTTGCTAATCTGATAGATTGGAAATGATATCTTGGATTAGTTTTAATTTGCATTTTTTATTATGAGTCAAATTGAACAGCGTTTCGTATCTTCAGTGGTCATTCATATCACTTTTAAAGTTATCTGTTCATGTCTTTTGCCTATTTTTTAAAATTTTTCTTTGTGAATTTATGAGTTCTTTATGTAGTAGAGATATTATGATATATGTTAAGAATACTTTCTCCCAGTTTGCACTTTGTCTTTAATTTTTCTTGTGTTGTTTTGCCTGCATGTTAAAAGATTTTATAGTTGAATTCATCAGTATTTTTCTTTATTGAATCTGGATTTTTGAATCTTAGATTAAAGGCCTTTCCCACACTCAACTTGTATAATTTCACTTTTTACATTGAATCTCTCACCTCCATGTGGTTTAGTCTTCTTGATGGTGTGAAATATGGATCCAATTTTTTTTCCAAATAGTCATCCAATTGTTGTAACACTATTTAATAAAAAGCTCATCTTTGTCCCTAAAATTCAAAGTGCCACCTTTATTATATGCAAAATTTCCATGACTTTGTATATTTCTAAACTTTTATTCTATTCCATTGGTCTGTCTCTTCATTACTTTTATACAGTTTATTGCCAGTATATGTTAAAGATAATTTCTCTAGCTGCCTCCTTTCTGTGGGAAGGTAGAAAGACTGGAGCTTTGGGAATTAATAGATAAATTGAGGGGTTGGGGGAAGGAACTTGGAAGGAGCATGTGGAAGGAGGTAGGCAATGAAGATTTTGTCAGTGTTACCCCAGAACATGAACAGTGGAACTTAGCGCTATCATAGCTTGTACTGACATTTTTGCCATAGCCAGAGTGAGATAAAAGATTTGAGGTGTGGAGGAATAATAAACAACTGACCATTTAGTAAAGAATTAACACTGTTCTAAGTGTTTTCTGTATATGACTCATTTTGTCCTCATAGCAACTCTATAGTGTAGGTACTATTGTTGTCCATATATTATAAATTAGTAAGAGGAGTCTAAGTGAGATTAAGCAATTTACCCAAGATCTTCCAGCTAGTAAAGTGACAGAACTGAGATTTGAGCCTTTTAGACTCTAACTGTAGGTCTGTCTTAATCTACAGTCCATGTGTTATACCCAGAGCTGCTTCTGCTCCTTGAAGGGAGCAGTGCAGTCCTGACACAGTAACTTATTGTGGTATATATTTCTGGTATAGTGCCTCTGTGGTCTATGGAGGAGATTCCCAACTTGCCATATTCTTTGTTCTGTCCAGACCCCATAAAACTCCAATAGATGGGCAATAAAATTGTGTGCTATTGGTTGGCAAATGCTAATTATTTTTTAAAAGGAAGCTATGTAGATCTGCTACATTATAACCAATTCCTGATTTCTGTTTCTTTACTATAGATTTATAAAGATTACTGTGTAGTGAGTTTAATTTAGAAGTCTTGGGTAATGGAAAAATGGGATAAAAATCCTTTTGGAATTAATCCCATTCGAGTGTCTTTCAGCTGGTTAGGATTTTTGCACAGGAAATTTCCCATTGCATTCTCATTCATCAAAATAGAGAATTTCCATTCCACGTAGTCACTACTGCATGCACAGAATGGAGGTGTGCAGGTGGAGAGTCAGGCCTTTAGTGTTTATCTGTGAGGAAAAGCCCAGTATTGTATTTGGAACATGGTATCCATAGCAACCTGCCCAACAGCTTTTTAACTTTTCAACCTATCAAAAAATGATTTCTTTAGTTTTCCCTCAATTTTATTCCTCTTTTTGTTGTTGCTGTTGTTGTTGTTTGGTCTGTAGCCATAATCTTCCCTGGTTCACATGGTATCATTTCTCACCATGCAGTAAAAATCTTGAATGATCATATTAGATTGTCACTAGGATGTTTATCAGAAATACAAAAATCTTCATAATCCTGATTCCACTAAAGATCTTTGAAGGCTGTGATAAGCCAAAGCTGGACTGAAGCTCATCTGTGCACTTGCTAAAGACAGAAAGCTTGCTAAACAGGTACAATTGGAGATGGAATTTTTAACTGTATTCTTATACATGTAAACATTTGTTAGGCTCCCTGCAGCAAAATCTTGGTGACTTTCACTGCTTGAGGGTGGGAGGTTGTCATTGATTTACTTTCCTGGTAAACCAAAAGTTAAGCAGAAAACCATTATATTTCAACTTTCATTGCCAATTCCTCTGAAAGATGCCAGCTGACTTTCCTACTTTAGCAATGCAGTCTTCTGAAGATAACTGGCTCTGTCTTCAATGCCAGAGGATCCTGCGGTCCCCAAGGCTCATGACTCTGAAAGTCAATGACCTTTGTGTGAAGCCACATATGTACCTGCAGAGACCGGAGAATGTAAAAGACAGTGTTCAGTGTGTGCTGATGCCAAAACATACTCTAAAAATTTCTTTCGTTTTGAAAATAAATCTTTGGTATCAAATTTTTTACCTGAGGCCAAAGGCTATTTATCTGAGGCAGCACAGTATCCTAGTTAGTAGCATGGGCCCTGGAGTCAGCCTGTTTGGGTTCAAATCTAGGTTCTAGCTCTTAAGTGACTATGATTTTTAACAAGGTACTTTATCTTCCTAAGTCTAAGTTTCCTCATCAATACAGTGAGGATAATCATCGAATATACATCACATACTAATAGTGAGGAATGAATGTGACAACCCAGGTAAACTGCTTAAAACAGTGCTTGCCTGGCACGTTTTTGTTGTTGTTAAGTTGCTCAGTCCTGTGCAACTCTGCGACCTCATGGACTGCAGCATGCCAGGTTTCCCTGTTCTTCACGGTTTCCCAGAGTTTCCTCAAATTTATGTCCATTGACTTGGTGATGTTAATCATCTCAACTTCTGCCACCCCCTTCTTTTTTTGCCTTCAATCTTTACCAGCACCAGGATCTTTTCCAGTGAGTCAGCTCTTCACATCAGGTGGCCAAAGTATTGGAGCTTCAACTTCAGCATCAGTCCTTCCAATGAATATTCAGGGTTGATTTCCTTTGGTATATAGGAAGTACAAAATAAACATGAGCTATTGTTGTTTCTCTGAAAGATGGGGTGCCAAGGTAGAATCTGCTTCATTGAAAAACTCTTGTAGCTGGGTTCAAGATAATTGCAATTGTTCTAATCAATCCATTTGAACTCTTTGTTAAAGCGGATACTTTATCAGGCAAAATTGTCTTAACAGAGTTGGAGTAACTGTTTGCACTTGGAAGTAATAAAAATGCATGTCTTTAAAAATATTGTGTATTTCAGATTTTCCACTACTTCAGCCTAGCCCTGCCTCCAGTGACTCACAATAGTGAGATTATATTGGACGTTGATTTAGCCTTCTGTTTGTGTGCCTTCGAATGTGTGCCAACACAGAAAAAAATTTGAAAAGATAAAAGATAGTAGGTAGTTTTTAAAATTCCCTTTGTCTAATTCCTGCTTTTCAATGTTTAGAAGATATTCTCAGTTTTACAGGTTTGGTTTTTTTTTTCACTTTTCAGATAGCTGTGGTTGTTTTTGCATTTGCTTTCTTCTTTTGCCTATCACCTGATGTGCATGCTTATTTTCTTAGAAATCTATTTCCTAAATGTCTGAATGATTAAAATAAATATATATATATTCTAATATGATCACTTTGCCCTTGTACAATTGTTCTGGGTAATGAATCTACTGGAGAATGTAGGGAAGGTGATTATAATTTGCTTTAATATATGGATTTCAGAGGCTTCATAGGAAATTCTAGCTTTGAAACATTAGTATTTGGGGAGATTTGTGTCTCATTCTGTTCTAATTCACCCTTAGGTGGAGTTTCTATGGGACCAGACTAACTCATTTACCCTCTCTCTTTCACACTTCACTGCTAATCCAGTCTCTCACCTCCAGCCCTGCCTCTCTGACCACCTATGGCTTTCCTTACACTTTCTCCAATAATTCTCTTTTCTGCCTAACTAATTTTTTGAAGGCTTGAAAAACATGTGTTTTTCTGGATGTCTGCCTTTGTCTCTTTGTTTCTGCTTGAAAGCATACACGTGTCCCAGTAGCTGCTGAGGTCTTTGTTGACCATTGTGCATGAACGGGTGGCTTACTGTGTCTCCCATTGAAGGATAGGGGTTTGGGAATAATAGGCTGCCTATACTCTGTAAATGGTCCTTAAACAGGAGTGTAAGAACATCCTCAATCCCTGTTGCCTTCTTTCTTAGAGGTACCTTAAAAGTTCTGGCAGGATTCCACATATGGAGGACCTGACTCTGATAGAGTGGTTGAAGAGGCTTGGGTTTTCCCACTCTTGTTTCTTCTTTTTGTCTATTTTGAGAGCAGTGGCTCCTGGTAACTTGCCTTTAACTTCCCCTTTGCCTACCCATTTCCCTCCTCCTTTTTCGAGGCTCTGCCAAAATCTCCTGAGCAACATCTAAAGGGAAAGAGGGTGGTGTGGGGAGTAGTGGGGGACACAACCAATCATTGGTTTGGGAAAAATATACAAGTTAATGAAATGTTGGCTCAGATATTGTTCTTGGATTTGTGGATGAATGTGAGTCTTCTATGTACTAAATGGACAGATTAGCAGTATCAAGCAATAGCATATTGATAAGAGACCTTTTGATTAAGAAGCAAAAATGCTACCCAACTTAAAACATTTTTTAAACATTTCAGAGCACAAAGTTTGTTTGATTCTACTCTCCCAAGGGTATGTTAAAATTGAACTGAGCACAGATTCCTCCAAAAGGCAGGCTTACCTCTTAGTGACCTGCCATGAATTCTTATCACCCTGTGGAATCACATAGAAGGCTCTTTCTTCCAGCAGAGAGCCCTCCCTTAATCACTTGAATGAGAAGATGGAGATCTGGATTCTAGTCTCATTTCTGCCATTGACTTACTCAGTGACCTAGAAGCATTGCTTACTATCTGTGCCTCAGCTTCTCCACCTGTAAAGGAAAACTCTCTCCACTTGCTCCTTCCATATACATTCATATAATAAATGGAGAATACAGAGGAAAGTATGATTTATTTAGGAGGGAATATTTTAGACATTTATAAGGAATACCATTTAACAAATCTGAAACAGTCAAATCTGAAACAGTTCTCTCCTCAAATAATTGGCCCCCAGTGGCTTGACATAACAAAGGGTTCTCAAAACATGAATTAAGAGAAAAATAACCCTTAATAGTCTTATTTGCCATCCATGTATCTTTTTTTGCTGCAGTGTCTGTTTAAATCTTTTGCCAATAGGAGCAGTCTTCCTCTTAAAAGGGACTGCCCATGTGGCTCAGTGGTAAAGAATCTGCCTGCCAAGCTGGAGACGTGGGTTCGATCCCTGGGTTGGGAAGATCCCCTGGAGAGGAAAATGGCAACCCACTCCAATAATTTTTAATTTAATTTTTAGTTGGAGGATTATTACTTTATAATATTGTGATGATTTCTGCCATATACAACATGATTAGCCATAGGTATGCATGTGTACCTTCTTTCTTGACCTCCCTCCCACCTCCCTCTTCATCCCACTCCTTTAGATTGTCACCGAGTACTGGCTTTGGGTTCCCTGTGCCATTCCCACCGGCTATCTACTTTACAAATGGTAATGTATGTTTCAATGCTACTCTCTCAAATCATCATTCCCTCTCCTTTCCCCACTGTGTCCATAAGTCTGTTCTTTATGTCTGCATCTCCACTGCTACTCTGTAGATAGGTTCATCAGTACCATCTTTCTAGATCCCATATATATAAGCTAATACTCATATTTGTCTTTCTCTTTCTGACTTACTTCACTTTGTATAATAGACTCTAGGTTCATCCACCTCATTAGGACCAAGTCAAATGCATTCATTTTTATAGCTGAGTAATTTTGCATTATGTATATGAACCGCAACTTTTTATCCATTCATATGTCGATGGACATCTAGGTTGCTTCCATGTCCTACCTATTTTAAATAGTGCTGCAATGAACATTGGGGTACATGTATCTTTTTCCATTATGGTTTCCTCAGGGTTTATGCTCAGTAGTGGAATTACTGGGTCATATGGTAGTTTTATTCCTAGTTTTTAAAGGAATCTCCATACTGTTCTCCATAGTGGCAGTATCAGTTTGCATTCCCACCAACAGTGCAAGAGGGTTCCCTTTTTTCCACACCCTCTCCAGCATTTATTATTTGCAGACTTTTGATAATGGCCATTCTGACCAGTGTGAGGTGATACCTCACTCTGGTTTTGATTTGCATTTCTCTAATAATGGGCGATGTTGAGCATCTTTTCATGTGTTTATTAGCCATCTGTATATCTTCTTTGGAGAAATGTCTAAGTCTTCTGACCACTTTTTGATTGAGTTGTTTGTTTTTCTGGTATTGAGCTTCATGAGCTGCTTGTATATTTTGGATATTAGTTCTTTGTCAGTTGTTTCATTTGCAACTATCTTCTCCCATTCTGAGGGTTGTCTTTTCAACTTGCTTTATTCCTTCATTTTACAAAAGCTTTTAATTAGGCCCCATTTGTTTATTTTTGTTTTTATTTCCATTACTTTAGGTCATTCCAGTATTCTTGCCTGGGAAATGCCATGGACTGTAGCCCTCTAGGCTCCTCTGTCCATGGGATCACAAAAGAGTTGGGCATGACTTAGTGACTAAACGATAACAATACCCAGAAGTGGTATTGTTGGATTGTATGGTATAATTTGTATAGTCCTCTTAAAAAAATAAATGTTATTTTGGAGTATAATTGACACTTTCTAAAGTGTAACATTTGCTAAGTTTTGACATATGTATACACCCATGAATTGATCACCATGATCAAGATAATGAAGATATCCATCACTCCCACCGCCCCTCTGTAATCCTTCTCTCATGCCCTTCTCCACAGTTCTTCACCCCCAGACAACTACTGATCTGCTTTACACCTAAACAGTTTAGTTTACACTTTCTAGAATTTTCTATAAATGAAATCAATCACTCTTTTATTACTCTTTTAATAATGTACTCTTTTATTACTGGCCTCTGTACTTGGTATAATTTTTAAAAGATTCATCAAAGTTGTTACGTGTACCAACAGTTTACTCCTTTTTATTACTGAGTAGTGTTCAATTGTGTGTTGATACCACAATTTGTTTATTCATTCATCTGTTGATGGACATTTGGGTTGTTTCCAGTTTGGGCTCTTGTGAATATTGCTGCTATGAACATCCATGTACAAGTTTTTGTATGGACATATGATTTTGTTTCTTTTTCTCCTGTGAGAGCTTCCCTGATAACTCAGTTGGTAAAGAATAAGCCTGTAATGCAGGAGACCCCAGTTCAATTCCTGGATTGGGAAGATCTGCTGGAGAAGGGAAAGGCTACCCACTCCAGTATTCTGGCTTGGAGAATTCCATGGACTGTAAAGTCCATGCGTTGCAAAGAATCAGACATGACTGAGCAACTTTCACTTCACTTTCATGATTATATTTCTCTTGTGAAGATACCTAGGACTATACCAGCTGAGTCATATGGGAAGTATAAGTTTATCTTTATAAGAAGCTGCCAAACTGTTTTCCAATCTGGTTGTGACATTTCACCCTCCCACCATCAATGTATGAAAATTCTAGTTGTCCCATGCATTTACCAACACTTGATATAATCAATCTTTTTAATTTTAGTGGTATTTTACTGTGATTTTGATTTCTATCTCCCTAATGACTAATACTGAGTATTTTTCATGGGCTTACTGGCCATCTGTATATACTCTTTGGTGAAGTATTTGTTTATATCTTTTGTTCATTTTATTTGATTGTTTTTTTCTTATAATTGAATTGTGAGAGCTCTTTATATATTTTAAATATAAATCCTTTACCAGATATATGATCTTCAAATAGTGTCTCCAGATCTGTGGCTTGTTTTTTCATTCCCCTAAAAGTATCTTTGAAGAGCAGAAGATCTTCATTTTTACAATCTGCAATACTTTCACTTTTCTTTTATAGATTATGCTTGTATCTAAAAAAAGAAAAAACTTTTGTTAGGCCTATTCTAGAATTCTCAATTTGAAAAAGTTCCCTAGAGATCTTCAGGTATGTTATTTATCCCACCAGATGTTCTTAACCTGGAGCCCATGGAAAGAGTGGTGTACTTTTAAATATTTAACTGTTGTCTGTGCAGGATAAAAAGCCCTGGTTTGTAACATGTGCTAGTTTTCATGGCTGATTTCAAGTTACCAACATGATGTCATTGAAACTGGAGTTGGGAAGAGGTGACATGGTAGCATGCCATTATACAGTATTTTTACAATATAGATACAGCAGAGATAAATAACCTCAAGAGCATAGGCAATAATTGAATGCAATGAAATAATTAGCAAGTGATGAGTTTTTAGTGTTTATTGACTTTTTAATATACTTTATTGAATTGCAAATTTATATAATTTACTAACAAAAGATCAGTTCAGTTCAGTTCAGTCGCTCAGTCGTGTCCAACTCTTTGCGACTTCATGAATCGCAGCACACCAGGCCTCCCTGTCCATCACCATCTCCCGGAGTTCACTGAGACTCACGTCCATCGATTCCGTGATGCCATCCAGCCATCTCATCCTCTGTCGTCCCCTTCTCCTCCTGCCCCCAATCCCTCCCAGCATCAGAGTCTTTTCCAATGAGTCAACTTTGGCATGAGGTGGCCAAAGTACTGGAGTTTCAGCTTTAGCATCATTACCTCCATAGAAATCCCAGGGCTGATCTCCTTCAGAATGGACTGATTGGATCTCCCTGCAGTCCAAGGGACTCTCAAGAGTCTTCTCCAACACCACAGCTCAAAAGCATCAATTCTTCGGTGCTCAGCCTTCTTCATAGTCCAAATATATATATATATATATTTAGCAATCAGCTTGCAAACTGCCTGAAAATTCAATAGTCATCCCTTGTAAGCCATTTCATGTCAACTACAACACACTGCTATATAGATCTTTGTGGAACATATCAGAAGGGGGCTTCCCTGGTGGCTCAGATGGTAACATATAAGGGGGCTGTGGTCTGAATTTAAGGATCTTTCTAAAATTTTTATTAAGAAAAATTACATCTTACATAAATTGCAGCAAGATCTTTTGTGATCTACTTCCTAGAGTAATGAAAATAAAAACAGAAATAAATGGGATCTAATTAAACTTAAAAGCATTTTGCACAGCAAAGGAAACCATAAATAAAACAAAAAGACAACAATGGGAGAAAATATTTGCAAACGAAGCAACTGACAAGGGTTTAATCTCCAAAATACACAGATAGCTCATGCAGCTCAATATAAAAAACAAACAACCTACTGCTAGATCTTATATTTAAAACCTTAATAAAAAAACACGTATATTGTCATATATTTTAAAAACAATTTTTGATAACTAAATTTTAATAGAACTTTGTAATCCTATGTTTTTCATGAGTTTTTAAAAGGTTTTAATAGGCTTTCCATATATTAAAGAGGTCCATGGTGCACACACAAAAAAGTTAGGAAATTTTGCCAGGGATTCCAGTAGAATAAGTCCTATCTTTGTTCATAAATAGGATGAATAAGATGTAACCTTCTTGCTTAGATCACTATCAGAAAATGTCTACCTCCTTCTTGAAACTTAATGCCTGTGGTATAAGGCATTTTGGAACACATAGATATAAGTTCAAGCCCAAATTATGTTATTGACTGGTTGCATGACTTTGAGAAACTTTATTTGGCTCTTTGTGTCTCATTTTTTTAAACTGTAAAATAAGGATAATAGTTCTTGCCTCAGAGTTTTTGGGCTTCCCACGTGGCACTAGTGATGAAGAATCTGCCTGTAATGCAAAAGACCCAGGTTTGATCCCCAGGTTGGGGAGATCCTCTGGAGTAAGAAATGGCAACCCACTCCAGTATTCTTGCCTGGAGAATTTCATGGACAAAGGAGCCTGGCGGGCTAAGGTCCTTAGGGTCACAAAGAGTCGGACATGACTGAAGCAACTTAGCACACATGCATGCAAAGGTTTTTGTGACGAGAATAAAATGAGTGCCTGGCATGCATTAGGTGCTCAGGAAATTCCTGTTCAGTTCAGTTCAGTTCAGTTCAGTCCAGTTCAGTTCAGTTCAGTCACTCAGTCGTGTCTGACTCTCTGTGACCCCATGAATCGCAGCACGCCAGGCCTCCCTGTTCATCACCATCTCCCGGAGTTCACTCAGACTCACGTCCATCGAGTCCGTGATGCCATCCAGCCATCTCATCCTCGGTCGTCCCCTTCTCCTCCTGCCCCCAATCTCTCCCAGAATCAGAGTCTTTTCCAATGAGTCAACTCTTCGCATGAGGTGGCCAAAGTACTGGAGTTTCAGCTTTAGCATCATTCCTTCCAAAGATATCCCGGAGTTGATCTCCTTCAGAATGGACTGGTTGGATCTCCTTGCAGTCCAAGGGACTCTCAAGAGTCTTCTCCAACACCACAGTTCAAAAGCATCAATACTTTGGTGCTCAGCCTTCTTCACAGTCCAACTCTCACATCCATACATGACCACAGGAAAAACCATAGCCTTGACTAGACGGACTTTAGTCGGCAAAGTAATGTCTCTGCTTTTGAATATACTATCTAGGTTGGTCATAACTTTTCTTCCAAGGAGTAAGCGTCTTTTAATTTCATGGCTGCAATCACCATCTGCAGTGAATTTGGAGCCCCCCAAAATAAAGTCTGACACTGTTTCCACTGTTTCCCCATCTATTTCCCATGAAGTGATGGGACAAGAGGCCATGATCTTTGTTTTCTGAATGTTGAGCTTTAAGCCAACTTTTTCACTCTCCTCTTTCACTTTCATCAAGAGGCTTTTTAGCTCCTCTTCACTTTCTGCCATAAGGGTGGTGTCATCTGCATATCTGAGGTTATTGATATTTCTCCCAGCTATCTTGATTCCAGCTTGTGTTTCTTCCAGTCCAGCGTTTCTCATGATGGACTCTGCATAGAAGTTAAATAAGCAGGGTGACAATATACAGCCTTGACGTACTCCTTTTCCTATTTGGAACCAGTCTGTTGTTCCACGTCCACTTCTAACTGTTGCTTCCTGACCTGCATACAGATTTCTTAAGAGGCAGGTTAGGTGGACTGGTATTCCCATCTCTTTCAGAATTTTCCACAGTTTATTGTGATCCACACAGTCAAAGGCTTTGGCATAGTCAATAAAGCAGAAATAGATGTTTTTCTGGAACTCTCTTGCTTTTTCCATGATCCAGCAGATGTTGGCAATTTGATCTCTGGTTCCTCTGCCTTTTCTAAAACCAGCTTGAACATCAGGAAGTTCACGGTTCACGTATTGCTGAAGCCTGGCTTGGAGAATTTTGAGCATTACTTTACTAGTGTGTGAGATGAGTGCAATTGTGCAGTAGTTTGAGCATTCTTTGGCATTGCCTTTCTTTGGGATTGGAATGAAAACTGACCTTTTCCAGTCCTGTGGCCACTGCTGAGTTTTCCAAATTTGCTGGCATATTGAGTGCAGCACTTTCACAGCATCATCTTTCAGGATTTGAAACAGTTCAACTGGAATTCCATCACCTCCACTAGCTTTGTTCATAGTGATGCTTTCTAAGGCCCACTTGACTTCACATTCCAAGATGTCTGGCTCTAGATTAGTGATCACATCATCATGATTATCTGGGTCATGAAAATCTTTTTTGTACAGTTCTTCTGTGTGTTCTTGCCACCTCTTCTTAATATCTTCTGCTTCTGTTAGGTCCATACCATTTCTGTCCTTTATCATGCCCATCCTTGCATGAAATGTTCCCTTGGTATCTCTAATTTTCTTGAAGAGATCTCTAGTCTTTCCCATTCTGTTCTTTTCCTCTATTTCTTTGCAGTGATCGCTGAAGAAGGCTTTCTTATCTCTTCTTGCTATTCTTTGGAACTCTGCATTCAGATGCTTATATTTTTCCTTTTCTCCTTTGCTTTTCACCTCTCTTCTTTTCACAGCTATTTGTAAGGCCTCCCCAGACAGCCATTTTGCTTTTTTGCATTTCTTTCCCATGGGGATGGTCTTGATCCCTGTCTCCTCTACAATGTCATGAACCTCATTCGATAGTTCATCAGGCACTCTATCTATCAGATCTAGGCCCTTAAATCTATTTCTCACTTCCACTGTATAATCATAAGGGATTTGATTTAGGTATAGTGAATCCATGGACTTTATAGTCCATGGAATTCTCCAGACCAGAATATTGGAGTGAGTAGCCTTTCCCTTCTCCAGGGGATTTTCCCAACCCAGGGATCGAACCCAGGTCTCCTGCATTGCAGGCGAATTCTTTACCAGCTGAGCCACAAGGGAAGCCCAAGAATTCAGTAACTAGTATTTAAGGAAGGAAAGAATATCATTTTCTCTTCTGAATTAGAGATATCCTCACCACAAGGGAAAAGAAAACTCTAATAATTATTATATGATGAATTTAATATTAATAAGGGAATTGCTTACCCATTCCTGACTGTCTACTGCTTAAATTCATCATATAATGGTATATTCATCATATAGTGGTAAAATCTCTGTGGATCACCTGTACCCCAACTATCTCTCGCCACAGGCACAAAAAACAAAACCAAAACTTAAAACTAATGGGAACATTGGCACTACTTTAAATGAGACACCAATGAGATGATGTCTGGTTTAAATGTCATAAGCAAATTATTTACTCATGTTAGAAACTAAAATATAGGCCTTGCCATATTGCAAATGTTAACACACACATGATCAGTCTGTGAACCTGCTTAGGATAACCTTTGGTGACTGTAATAGTCTCATTTGGATACTCTATTTAGGGAAGTATTGCTTTCCAAGAGTACTGCATGCTCATTTGATCATGTAATCAATTCAATTATGTTTTCCTTTTATAAATATTCTTTTCTTCTTTTTTGGTAGAGAGACAGCAGGGAATAGTGGAAACACTGAATTTTCAATCAGACAGAACTGAATTTGAACTCCTTCTGTGTTCATTACTTGCTGTCATTAACTTTAGCAAATTCTCTCAACCTCTCTGAGCTTCAGTTGTGTCCTCTGCATAATGAATATATTTATTCCATAGCATAGTGGTGAAGTGGCTTTCCTGGTGGCTCAGCGGTAAAGAATCAGCCTGCTATGTGGGAGACACAGGTTTGATCTTTCCCAGGAAAGATCCTCTGGAGAAAGAAATGGCAACCCACTCCAGCCTGGGAAATCCCATGGACAGAAGAGCCTGGTGGGCTGCAGTCTATGAGGTCTCATGACTGAGCACACACATACACAAGCAACAACAAGCAAGAGAAGGTGGTGAAGCTTAATTAAAATAATGTATTTTCTGTAGCTAGGACATAACACACACTTGGCCCTCTAATTCATTTCTTTCCTTCCTCTTCCTAGGCCACAAAACGAAACTAAAATAAAATAAACCAAGAAGAAGCCAATACTTCATCAGGGCTACGTTTATAAATTTTAGAGGAAGAATTTGTCCAATACTGGGATTTCCAGGCTCTTGATCACATCAATATCTTAGGTCTTGAGTCTGGGTCTTAGTGCTTCACTGAAATGTCTGTCTTGAAAAACAATTTCTTCCACTTCTTGCTTTTCTGACCTAACTACTTTGCTAAATTCCAGTCTAGGATCATTCCAGCTACCCGCTTAACTTCCACAACCAGTCTGTTGAAGAAACCACACAGTTATGCTAATCAATATTGCAGCAAATTTGTTTTCACCAATCTCAGCTTTATGGCCCTGATTAATGCCTTTGTCCAAGCCCCAGTGTGAAAATTCCAAAATGTCCTACTCCACCACCTTTCCACTCTCTTTAGAAGCTTATTTTAACTCTTTCTCAAAGAAAATTGAGACCACTACAGATGAACTCTTTCAATTTCCCATACCTAAAGATTATCTTCCCATTCTTATTTTCTTCCCTCTGGTCTCAGAAGTTTCCTTCTCCTAACCAAGGTTAATATTTCTGTCTGGCTCTGGTGCATATCTCTTAATATTTCTTCAAGAATTTCATTAGCTTTACTCTCTCTCCTTTCTGTCTTTAATACATCTTCCCCCTTTCCTTTGACATACAAACAAGTCCAAGTTGCTTTCATACTGAAAATTCTGTTACTGTCTCTGTACTCTGCATGCCTCTCAAACTACTACCTTCTGTCTTATCCTTTCTTCTCTCACCAGCTTCTTGAAAAGTGATTCACACCACTGTCTCCCAATTCCTTCCTAATTTCCCATCCTCTCATCAGGTCATTATAAATTGCTGCTGCTACTGCTGCTGCTATGTCACTTCAGTTGTGTCCTACTCTGTGCGACCCCATAGATGGCAGCCCACCAGAATCCCTGTCCCTGGGATTCTCCAGGCAAGAACACTGGAGTGGGTTGCCATTTCCTTCTCTAATGCGTGAAAGTGAAGTTGCTCAGTTATGTCCGACTCTTAGTGACTGCATGGACTGCAGCCTGCCAGGCTCCTCTGTCCCTGGAATTTTCCAGGCAAGAGTACTGGAGTGGGGTGCCATTGCCTAAATCTCCCTTGAGACTGCTCTTGCAAAGGACACTAATGATCTAACAGTCAGAGCCAATGGACTCTTCTGATTCTCACATTACTTAACATGCTGGGTGAACTTGGCACTGTGTAAGATCCTCTTCTTGGCACTTCCCTGGCAGTCCAGTGATTAAGACTTTGCCTTCCAGTGCAGAGGGTGCCGGTTCAATCCCTGGTTGGGGAGCTAAGATCCCACATGCCTCTGGGCTAAAAAACCAAAACATTAAAAAAATCCAAAACAGAAGCAGTATAGTAACAAATTCAATAAAGACTGTGAAAATGGTCCACAAAAACAACAAATTTAAAAAAAAAGATTCCCTTCTTGAGACTCTGTCCTACTCTGACTCCTTAGGCATTACTTTTAATCCTACCTCTTTGAGTGTTTCTCCTCAGGCTCCTTTACTGGCTTCTCTTCCTCTATCTGTTCTTTTAATGCTGGTTTTCCCTAAAGCATAATCCTTGGCTTTTTTCTTCTTAATGTATACTAGATCCCTGAGCAATTTATTTTCATACTATTAACTGTCACTCATAAATTATTACAATCTCTATCACCACTCAGCTCTGCCTACTGTATTTTAACTCCCTGTTGGTCTTCTCCATCCTCTTGAATGTTTCACAGATTCCTCACATGTAGTTCAAAGTTTAAGAAATGAACTCATCTTAAACTTATTCTACTCTAATATTTCTTAGAGAATAACCACACTAACTAACCAGAAGTCATGAAACTAGGTTTTCTCTTCCCTACTTTCCACCCATAATGTGCCAATTATAGGCTTATCATTGCCCTTAGATCCATTCCTTACCTTTCTTTGCTCTGCTCTTTTTTTTGCAGAGGGTTGATCACTGCAGGCTGTGTTTCCCATGTTTCCATATTAAGAGGCTCTGATTAAATTCAACCAATAGGAAACACCAATAGGAAACTGGATGATGGGAGGAAAAGACAATCCAGTGGTTTTGGGCAGCAGCTGTGTCTCCTCCATGTCTCCAGCTAACACTTGACAGGCTTGCAACGATTCCAGCTTCAATGGCGTGACCTCTGCTCTTTGTCTCTAGTAACAACATCTCTTCTTCTTGTCCTTTCAACCTTGGGAGTCTCAGGGGATTCCTGCTGTTGCTAATCTCTGTGTAGCTTCAATATCCCCTGGGTGTCATCTCAGTGCTAAAATCTTCAATGTTACAAATTGTAACATTGGTTAAATAGGTTAAATACCTAGAGTGGTTTTTATTTTTATTTTCTCATTTGGACCATGGATTAAAACACCTATTAACCAAGCTTTATAGATGCTGTCTACTTAAATGCCTTCATATCTATATGTATTCCTGGTCTCACTGCTACTGCCTTAGTTCAAATTTTACAGCAATACTCTCCTAACTTGTCCCTTCTTTTATCTATCCTCCATGCTATATGCAATTGATCTTTCTAAATAAAACAATAAATCTTATAATACCCCCTAATTAAAACCCTCCAACAGCCCCCATGTAGAACTCTTTCCCAAATATCAGTCATTTGTTCATCACCCTCATAATTTTTCTTGCCATATCTGTGTACCATCTGTACTATTATTTAGGTAATATTTTTCTTTAAATGTATTCATTGAAAATAATTTTAGCTTTCCCCTGAGCAATTATACTGGTAAAATCAAGTTTGAAGGTCTACTATTTTTCTAATATGTGTTGAAATAAATACTATTAAAATAACAAGGTAATCCATATATCACCTTATAGCATCCCTCATATGTACAAGCCTACTTTGGGACACACTAGGCTATAGGATCAAGCAAAAATTTTTACTTTAATTTGTTGTTCAATCACTAGGTTGTGCCTGACTCTTTCCAACCCCATGGACTGCAGTAGGCCAGGCTCTTTTGTCCTCCACTATCACCCAGAATTTGCTCAAATTCATGTCCACTGAGTCAGTGATGCTATTTTTGATGCTATCTATTATTGGAATGTATAAAGTCTATTATGATCTGGCTCTTGAGGCTTACTCTCCCATCTTCTCCATGAATCCTTACTTACACTCTCTGTTCTGATCACCCTTTCTTGCCTCCAGTTCAGACTGCTTCATAATCCTTCATAATCCCTTCTATGCCATATATAAACACAGTTTTTTTTTTTTTGCACATACCTATTTACATGTCTTTTAAAAAAACACTTTTTATTTTGTTTTGGGGTCTAGCCAATTAACAGACTTGCCTGGTGGCTCAGGGGTAAGGAATCTGCCTGCAGTACAGGAGCTGCAGGAGATTTGCGTTTAATCCCTGGGTGGGAAAGATCCCCTGGAGAAGGGCATGGCAACCCACTCCAGTATTCTCGCCTGGAAACTCCCCGTGGACAGAGGAGCCTGGCAGGCTACAGTCCATAGAGTTGCAAAAAAGCAGACACACTGAAGCGACTTAGCACGTATAGCAATGAACAATGTTGTGATAGTTTCAGGTGGACAGCAAAGGGACTCAGCCATACATATACATGTATCCATTCTCCCCCAAATCCCCTCCCATCCAGGCTGCCACAGAACATATAACATGTCTTTTTGTCCCTACTAAACTGGTTTAAGAAAATCATTGCAGATTGCTGTCCATGGTCTATATGCCTATGTTTGCTCAGTCATGTCCGACTCTTTGTGACCCCATGGACTGTAGCCCACCAGGCCTCTCTGCCCATGGAATTCTCCAGGCAAGAATACTGGAGTGAATAGTCATTCCCTTCTCCAGGTGATCTTCCCAACCCAGGGATCAAACTGGGGTCTCCTGTGTTGCAGACAGATTCTTTACCAGCTTAGCCACCACAGAAGCCCAGGTGATACTGATTCCTTTTTTCCAAATACGTGAGCTCTTCTTAAATAAGAATAACATCATTTTCTTTACTGAAAAAGATGCTGTTTGTTTGTTACCAAGACAATGACTCAGCACTGTAAAGTGGTGTTTTACTCTTTGTTGTTTTTTTTAACATATGGACTCACCTGGGTAAAATTTGTTCGACTACCAAGCATAGAGATTGGACTGGAGCACAGAAAGTATAGTTAGTACCCCCATTAATTCCAATATTTATTTTTGGTTTTCAAAGTATAATAAAAGTGCCCAAAGGAAAAGATAAAACTATACTGCTTTTTATAAAAAGAAAATGCAGCAATATAGCATGAACTGACTTTCAACTTTTTGATTTTTCTGCTGAGGGCAAGGCTTGCAGTAAGGAAGAGAAAGGGTAAAGTTGCAAGTTTTTACAAGAAACTCAGAAACTCAGAGTTAGATGGTACCTTAGAGATAATTCAATCCAAACTCCTCGTTTTACAGATAGGAAGTGAATAAGGTCAAGAGAAAGGGAAATTCCAATCTAAGTAAGGATTCTTTGGCAGAAATGGGAAAAATACTCCCATTTTGAGCTATCTTATTTATGAGCACACAGTTCACATATGCACTTGCTCTGACTATTTGTGCCAGGAAGGGGAGACCAACATGCAGTCCTGGGATCACTCACAACCCCCACAGAAGACAGCAGAATGACCCGGGCACACATTGAGGATATATTTCTTTCTTTCTTTCTTAAATCAAATATGCTCTTTAGTGATTAGAGTTTTTCTTCAAACTAACCCTAGAGTAGTTTGAAGGAATCCCTCTTTCATATATTGGAAATAAAAACCAGGGAGCAAAAAAAAAAAATTGCTCAGGAAAACAAAAGCAATTTTAACACCAAAACTGCCTACACTGGTAGTTTTGGATGCCAGAGCTATGTATCTAAAGGCTATATTTCATGCATCTGATGTGATTCTGGATTTTAAAAAATTTGCTGTCTCGCATACAGGGTTATCGTTACCATCTTTCTAAATTCCATATATATGCGTTAGTATACTGTATTGGTGTTTTTCTTTCTGGCTTACTTCATTCTATAATAGGTGCACTGAGACAACCCAGAAGGATGGTACGGGGAGGGAGGGGGGTTCAGGATGGGGAACACGTGTATACCTGTGGCAGATTCATGTTGATGTATGGCAAAACCAATACAATATTGTAAAGTAATTAACCTCCAATTAAAATGAATCAATTTATATTTTTAAAAAAAGGAAAAAAATTGACCACAGCTTTGTTCTGATTCCTGATTTAGGGCCCAGTCTTAATGATGAAAGCTTGGGACAAGCACATGAAAAAATGCTCAACATCACTTATTATCAGATAAATGCAAATCAAAACCACAATGAGATACCATCTCATGCCTCTCAGAATGGCTGCTATCAAAAAGTCTACAAACAATAAATGCTGGAGAGGGTATGGAGAAAAGGGAACCCTCTTACACTGTAGTGGGAAGGCAGACTAGTACAGCCACTATGGAGAACAGTGTGGGGATTCCTTAAAAAACTGAAAACACATCTGCCATATGACCCAGCAATCCCACTGCTGGGCATACACACCAAGGAAACCAGAATTGAAAGAGACACGTGTACCCCAATGTTCATTGCAGCACTGTTTACAATAGCTAGGACATGGAAGCAACCTAGATGTCCATCAGCAGACGAATGGATAAGAAAGCTGTGGTACAGATACACAGTGGAGTATTACTCAGCTATTAAAAAGAAGGCATTTGAATCAGTTCTAATGAGATGGATGAAACTGGAGCCTATTATACAGAGTGAAGTAAGTCAGAAAGAAAAACACCAATCCAGTATATTAATGCATATATATGGAATTTAGAAAAATGGTAATGATGACCCTATATGCAAGACAGCAAAAGAGGCACAGATATAAAGAACAGACTGTTGGACTTTGTGGGAGAAGGCGAGGGTGGGATGATTTGACAGAATAGCATTGAAACATGTATATTACCATATGTGAAATAGATCTCCAGTCCAAGTTCAATGCATGAAACAGGGCACTCAAAGCTGGTGTACTGGGACAACCCAGAGGGATGGGATGGGGAGGGAAGAGGGAGGAGGTTCAGGATGGGGGACACATGTACACCCCCAGCTGATTGATGTTAATGTATGGCAAAAACCACCACAATATTGTAAAGTAATTAGTCTCCAATAAAAATAAATTAATTAATTTTTTGAAAATGATGAAAGTCTGGAAACATCAGGAAGAAACTAAGGCTATCTAATGAGCCAATACAGACTGCTCTTTTAGATCCAAAGACTGATTATCATATTAGTAGATAATACCTCTTCCCCTCATTTCCCACTTTCCATTTTCCTGTTCATTAGATGGGGATAAGAAAGGAAGTGAAACAAATCTCTGTATTTACTTAATTGTTGAGAACTCTGATACAAGTTATGATTAGGAAAGAGGTTGAAATTAAAGGATAAAAATGAACTATAGGACTTACCTGTAGAATTACACTTAATCCATACTTTGCCTGCTTCCCATAACCCCAGTTAATTAAGAACTGACTGCACGACACAATGTTCTTTTCTGACAGAGGGGGCTGTCATGAGAGGCTATGGTATTTCCTCTCTATACTTGTCAGCCAAGAAAATATTTTTCTGAGGAAAACATTCAGTACAATAGAAGATAAATACTAATATAGCAGTAGGGATAAATCTTATTTTTAAATTATCTTCAGTGGATGAGTTTTGGAAAATAAAGTAAGTGGCAGTGTTTACTTAGAATGACATCCACACGGGCAATTTTTCTCCAGATAAAAAATTAAAGTAGGCTTGAGGAAGCTTATGTACAGAAATCTGCTGTATTTGGGCTGTCTCAAGGTTATCTTTTTGGAGAATTGGCTGAAAAGTGTCCAGTATCCTTTCAGAAGTGTACTAACTCGACACTAGAATGGAAGCTCTCAAGGTATCTCTCTGACCTGCCTTTATAAACAGAAACTAGAAACTAGTGTTGATTTCCATTAGCAAACTCCTTCAGCTCACAAACCCATTTCCTTGCCTTATTGGCAATTCCCTTTTGAAGGACTAGGCTTTTCTAATAAACATCTCATTTGGAGTTGTTTGCCAAGGCGTGGCTAGACTTTCAAGTTTATTTTCTTAAGCCACTGCATTATTTCTCACTTCTCATACCTAAAAACTAAGTTCGTAAGAAGATAAGTATTTCGAAGAACAGTCAAAGACAGTTGTGACTCCAACTCAAGGGGAAAAGTTAAGTGAACTGATGTATTTTAACCATCTTAAAGACATTTTGAATGAAGGTTGGAGATAATGATGTACTGGAAAATGTGCTAATAAAAGAGACAACAGAACAGTGACACCTTAAAACAAAGTCATGTATTATAGACGAGGAGAAATTAAAATTAGGGGAGAATTTTGATGATACAACTAAAATAGAAAAAGATTCTTTTCTTAGCAAAGAAATAATGACAATGGTCAGTAATCACTTAAAATAGTTGAGTGCAATCAGCAATGCCTTGGGGTGCCACTGGGTGCCAGTGGTAGGCCTAAGGCTTGGGTAAGAGAAAAAGAAAAAAAAAAAGAAAGAAAGACAAAATGAGTAATACAGTAGAAAATAAAAGAAGATGAAAAAGAAAAAAGGAAATACATAAGAAGGGAATAGCTAGGAATAATTGTTCTAATATAATCCCATAATAGCAGGATCATAAGTTACAAGTTAAAATTTTAAATATGGACAATAAAGTAAAAACACTGTTTACAGAACTGTTGTTTATAAAAAACTTCAAACTTCATATATTCTAGTAATAAAACCCTTACCCATGAGATGGTTATATGCTTTGTCACTGCTTTCATTCCTCCAAGTAACTATTGTTGTACACTAAAATCGTTCAAGTTAGTTTCAGAATAGTTTGGTAGCTATAAACATTTTTAAACAATTTGTCCATTGTCTGGGTTAGTGGTACTCAATACTAACATTTTTATGATTGTGAGGATGACATTCCTTATTTTTTGTTCTGAAAATTCTGAGCAGTACAGTCGATAAACTAATTGTTTAATAAGACTATTAAATACTTTAACAGATTGTCTATATTACAAGAAAAAATCCTTTACATAAAACAGATCATAGGAGTTATCTTAAAGAGTCCAAAATTAATCAGCCTGCTCCCTAAGATTCATATGCTAAAATGCATTCATTTTAGAAACCTGTATGTGGGTCAGGAAGCAACAGTTAAAACTGGACATGGTCTATACATCTGTGTCTCTTTTGCTGTCTTGCATACAGGGTTATCGTTACCATCTTTCTAAATTCCATATATATGTGTTAGTATGTTGTATTGGTGTTTTTCTTTCTGGCTTACTTCACTCTGTATAATTGGCTCCAGTTTCATCCACCTCATTAGAACTGATTCAAATGTATTCTTTACTTTTGTCATATATTTTTCTGCATTTTATAAAGACCAGAACTTTTTATTATGACTGTTTATATAGTAAATACTCATTTATATTTGCAAAAAAAAACTGGACATAGAACAATTGACTGGTTCAAAATAGGGAAAGAAGTACAACAAGGCTGTGTATTGTCATCCTGCTTAGTTAACATATAAGCAGAGTACATCATATGAAATGCTAGGCTGGAATAAAGATTTCTGGGAGAAATATAAACCACCTCAGATATACAGATGATACTGCTCTAACAGCAGAAAGCAAACAGGAACAAAAGAGGCTCTTGATGAGGTGAAAGAAGAAAGTGTAAAAGCTGGCTTGAAACTCAACATTCAAAAAATTAAGATCATGGCATCCAGTCCCATCAGGCATGCATGTGTGTGAAATCACTTCAGTAGTGTGCAACTCTTTGCAACCCTTTGCACTGTAGCCTGTCAGGCTCCTCTGTCCATGGGATTCTCCAGGCAAGAATACTGAAGTAAGTTGCCATGCCCTCTTCCAGGGGACTTCCCGACCCAGGGATTGAACCCACATCTCCTGCATATCCTCCACTGCAGGTGAATTCTTTACCACTAAGCCACCAGGGAAGCCCTCCAATCCCATCACTTCATGACAAATACAAGGGAAAAAGGTGGAGACAGTGACAGATCTTATTTTCTTGGGCTCCAAAATCACTGCAGATGGTAACTGCAGCCATGAAATTAAAAGCTTGATCCTGGGAAGAAATGCTGTGTCAAACCTAGACAGCATATTAAAAAGCAGAGACATCACTTTGCTGACAAAGGTCCATATAGTCAAAGCTATGGGTTTTCCAGTAGTCATGTATGGATGTGAGAGTTGGACCATAAAGAAGGCTGAGCACTGAAAAATTGATGCTTTCAAATTGTGGTGCTGGAGAAGACTCTTGAGAGTCACTTGGATTGCAAGGAGACCAAACCAGTCCATCCTAAAGGAAATCAGTCCTGAATATTCATTGGAAGGACTAATGCTGAAGCTGAAGCTCCAATACTTTGGCCACCTGATGCAAAGAGCCAACTCAATGGAAAAGACCCTGATGTTGGGAAAGATTGAAGGCAAAAGGAGAAGGGGGCAACAGAGGATGAGATAATTAGATAGCATCACCAACTCAATGGACATGAATTTGAACAAACTGGGAGACAGTAGAGGACAGAGGAGCCTGGTGTGCTAGTTTATGGGGTCACAAAGAGTCAGACACAACTTAGCTACTGAACAACAACAAAGTAAAGCAATGGTCTCCTTCTAAACATTGATATTGGGCACAGTATATGCCATTATCATTGCTATCCCTGGTTATCACAGAGCCCTGTATCTATGACATGTAATGGAGCCATGGCATGAATTTGTGGAATTATGGAGAACTCATTGCTCTTCAGCATCATGTATTGTTGAATGAATGAAACAAACGCAATTAATAGTCTTGTGAGGACTCTGTTACATTAGTTGCAGAGCTATGCTATCTCCCTTAAGACAGTTTTGAAGAACTCTTAGATAACATGTCATAGAGTATATAGAGTATGCTCAACCTCTGTACAGAGTTTATGGTCAAACCCTTCAAAGTTACTCCTTTCTAAAACTTTAGAAAATTTTCACAAAGTAATACAGTTAAATACATGGCTAAAAAAATCAAACATCACAGTTCAGTTCAGTTCAGTCACTCAGTCATGTCCAACTCTTTGTGGCCCCATGGACTGCAGCACATCAGGCCTCCCTGTCCATCATCAACTCCTGGAGTTTACCCGAACTCATGTCCATTGAGTCAGTGATGCCATTCAACCATCTCATTCTCTGTCATCCCCTTCTCCTCCTGCCTTCAATCTTTCCCAGCATCAGGGGCTTTTCAAATGAGTCAGCTCTTCACATCAGGTGGCCAAAGTACTGGAGTTTCAGCTTCAGCATCAGTTCTGCCAATGAATATTCAGGACTGATTTCCTTTAGGATGGACTGGTTGGATCTCCTTGCAGTCCAAGGGACTCTCAAGAGTCTTCTGCAACACCACAGTTCAAAAGCATCAATTCTTTGGTGCTCAGCTTTCTTCACAGCCCAACTCTCACATCCATACATGACTACTGGAAAAACCATAACCTTGACTAGATGGACCTTTGTTGGCAAAGTAATCACAGAGGAGCTTAATTGAAGGTAAAAAGGCAATTCTCCCCTTTCCACTTTTGACACGGCTCTCCAGTGATGAACACTTTTAACTTTTAAAACGTTTAAATATTTTCTAGCATTATCTCCATATGTCTTAGGTAATATGTTTATTATTTCTTTAAAAAATTTTTTGCTGTGAGGCATGAAGGATCTTAGTTCTTTGACTAGGGATCAAACCTGCACCCTCCGCAGTGGAAGTCCCTATGTTTATTATTTCTTAATTGATTTTCAGCATTGTCTATTGAAGTCCTGCTCTGCTAGATAAGTGAATGGTTAGTTTACATAAATCCCTGTCCAACTCTCCCTCTCTCTCCCTATGTAATGTATAGCCCTATTCTCAGTTCTGCTACTAGTTACCTCTGAAATGAATTTCAATCTCTGGTTCCATGTTTTTTGATTCCCCACTTTGTAAGATGAAGAAATTAACACTCTCATTCATTTTTTCAATGTTCCTCATCTTCTCCTTTTAACCATTTCAGTTATACCTTTATTTTTACATTGTTAAGATTGATAACATTTACGTTGTGTTATGTTATCATATTTAAGTGTGCTATAATTAAACTTATTTATTGATTCCAAAAGTTGAATACCAGCAGACAGTCTTTATATGATCATAACTATAGTTTTCACTGTATAGTCAAACTGTGCTGGAATAGTAACCTCTTCTTTACAGGAATGATACTATGTTCCTGTATCATTCAATGGAGAATAATTTGAGGATCAAGTTCAAATAGATTCTTGTATTTTCATACTCTACCCATTGCCTTGATCATATCCTCAAGTTGTTTTAAACATTCAATTATGATATCAGTGTCCCACCCCCCCGTTTTTTCTGCTGCATTCTGTTGGTATACCCAGGGCAGGGTGGTGGGAACAGTTACCGTGACTCAACAGTCACTGCAACAATTGTTTAGAACGTGGACTAAAAAAGGTTTTTTTAGGGAGGAGTATTTATCCTTGACATATTTTAGAATTTCATGATGTTAACAAAAAGCTGACTAACTTTATTCAGTTGAACTATAGTTTTTAATCCTCTATAAAATTGTGTATTCTTATTGCCTACACCCAGAGAAAATGACTCTTAATGCCCTGGCCCTTGGTACACCAATGCTAATGACAGGTCTCCCAGAGTCCTTTTCTATCTTCTAATTTGAAATATGGGCTACTCTGTGATAAACTAGAGGGGTGGGATAGGAGAGGGGAGGGAGGCTCAAGAGGGAGGGAATATATTTATACTTATGGCTGATTAATGTTGTTGTACAGAAGAAACTAATACAACATTGTAAAGTAATTATCCTCCAATAAAAATAGAGTTAAAAAACAAAACAAAACAAAACAAAGCAAATGTGAGCTACTGCACAGTGACTGTCCTAGAATTTCTCTTTCCTTACTCTTCTGATTTAGATCTATTTTTATTAAATCCTACAATTTTCTTTTTCTTTACTTTCTCATTTTGCTGTAACAATCTTGTAAAGAATGTCTAAGAAAGGATGCCTAGGAGGTCAACTTTCTCAGTCTTTTCATATCTAAGAATGTCTTTATTTTGTCATCTTAGGCTCAGACGGTAAAGAATCTGCCTGCAATTCAGGAGACTCGGGTTTCATCCCTGGATCAGGAAGATCCCCTGGAGAAGGAAATGACAACCCACTCCAGTATTTTTGCCTAGGAAATCCCGTGGACAGGGGAGCCTGGTAGGCTGCAGTCCATGAGGTCAGACACGACTAAGTAACTAACACTTTACTTAGTTGCTATTATTGTTTGGTAGAAAATTCTAGGCTCAAACTAATTATCCCTCAGAACTTTGTAGGTATTGTTCTATCATCTTCTAGCATCTGGTATTGATAAACTCTACAGTATTTCCCTGGTGGCTCAGACGGTAAAGCGTCTGCCTACAATGCAAGAGACCCGGGTTCAATCCCTGGGTTGGGAAGATCTCCTGGAGAAGGAAATGGCAACCCACTCCAGTATTCTTGCTTGAAAAATTCCATGAACAAAGAAGCCTGGTAGGCTACAGTCCATGGAGTCACAAAGAGTCGGTCACGACTGAGCAACTTCACTTCATATAAACCTGATTCTTTTGCATTTGAGGGTAAACTTTTTTTTCCATTAGAAATCTGTAGGATCTTTTTATTCTTGGTCTTTTGAAATTTCATGATGGTGGTGGTTGTTTTGGAGTTATCTTCAATTCTGTATTAGTTCAAAGAATATTTCTTGTTAATTTGGTATTTTTCTTTCAGGTCAGAGTACTTCCTCTGTTGTCCTGTGGTGGGTGCCTATCCATTGTCATTATGAATAGTAAAATAGAATACATCATAATATGAGAGCTGGGCTCATGGTCTCACAGATTTTGCTTTAGGTGAGCAGACAGTGAATGAGCTGCTATGCGGGGGAACTCTAAATGCCAGGATCCTGCTACTGCTGCTGCTGCTAAGTTGCTCCAGTCATGTCCGACTCTGTGTGACCCCATAGACAGCAGCCCACCAGGCTCCCCCATCCCAGGGATTCTCCATGCAAGAGTACTGGAGTGGGTTGCCATTTCCTTCTCCAGTGCATGAAAGTGTAAAGTGAAAGTGAAGTCGCTCAGTCAGTCGTGTCTGACTCTTTGCGACCCCATGGACTGAAGCCCACCAGCCTCCCCCGTCCATGGGATTTTCCAGGCAAGAGTACTGGAGTGGGGTGCCATTGCCTTCTACGAAATGCCAGGATGAGGAAGATGTTATTCTGAGACATGTAGTTCTTTATGTTCTTTTCAGGCTGTCTTTAGTTCAGTTCAATGGTTCAGTCATGTCCGACTCTTTGTGACCCCATGGACTGCAGCATGCCAGGCTTCCCTGTGAATCACCTTGCTAACTCATGTCCATCGAGTCAGTGATGCATCCAACCATCTCATCCTCTATTGTCCCCTTCTGCTCCTACCTTCAATCTTTCCTAGCATCAGGGTCTTTTCAACTGAGTCAGCTTTTCGCATCAGGGGGCCAAAGTATTGGAGTTTCAGTTACAACATCAGTCCTTCCAATGAACATTCAGGACTGATTTCCTTTAGGATGGATTGGTTGGATCTCCTTGCAGTCCATGGGACTCTCAAGAGTCTTCTCAAACACCACAGTTAAAAAGCATCAATTCTTCAGTGCTCAGCTTTCTTGATAGTCCAACTCTCACATCCATACATGACTACTGGAAAAACCATAAACTTGACTAGACAGACTTTTGTTGGCCAAGTAATGTCTCTGCTTTTTAATATGGTGTCTAGGTTGGTATAACTTTTCTTCCAAGGAGTAAATGTATTTTTATTTCATGGCTGCAGTGATTTTGGAGCCCCCCAAAATAAAGTCTGCCACTGTTCCCAATTTTTCTCCATTTGCCATGAAGTGATGGGACCGGATGCCATGATCTTTGCTTTCTGAATGTTGAGCTTTAAGCCAACATTTTCACTCTCCTCTTTCACTTTCATCAAGAGGCTCTTTAGTTCTTCACATTCTTCCATAAGGGTGGTGTTGTATGCATATCTGAAGTTGTTTGATATTTCTCCCAGCAATCTTGATTCCAGCTTGTGCTTCATCCAGCCCAGCATTTCTCATGACATACTCTGCATATAAGTTAAATAAGCAGGGTGACAATATACAGCCTTGACATACTCCTTTTCCTATTTGGAACCAGTCTGTTTCATGTCCAGTTCTAACTGTTGCTTCCTGACTTGCATACAGGTTTCTCAAGAGGCAGGTCAAGTGGTCTAGTGTTCCCACCTCAGTATTCCATTCTCTTTCAGAATTTTCCACAGTTTATTGTGATCCACACAATCAAAGACTTTGACATAGTCAATAAGGCAGAAATAGTTGTTTTCCTGGAACTCTCTTGCATTTTCAATTTTCCAGTGGATGTTGGCAATTTGATCTCTGGTTCCTCTGCCTTTTCTAAAACTAGCTTGAACATCTGGAAGTTCACAATTCATGTATTATTGAAGCCTGGCTTGGAGAATTTTGAGCATTATTTTGCTAGCGTGTGAGATGAGTGCAATTGTGCAGTAGTTTGAGCATTCTTTGGCATTGCCTTTCTTTGGAATTGGAATGAAAATTGACCTTTTCCAGTCCTGTGGCCACTGCTGAGTTTTCCAAATTTGCTGGCATATTGAGTGCAGCACTTTCACAGCATCATCTTTCAGGATTTGAAATAGCTCAACTGGAATTCCATCACCTCCACTAGCTTTGCTCATAGTGATGCTTGCCAAGGCCCACTTGACTTCACATTCCAGGATGTCTGGCTCTAGGTGAGTGATCACACCACCATGATTGTCTGGGTCATGAAGATATTTTTGTATTGTTCTTCTGTGTATTCTTGTCACCTCTTCTTAATATCTTCTGCTTCTGTTAGGTCCATACCATTTCTGTCCTTTATTGAGCCCATCTTTACATGAAATGTTCCCTTGGTATCTCTAATTTTCTTGAAGAGATCTCTAGTCTTTCCCATTCTATTTTTTCCTCTCTTTCTTTGCACTGATCACTGAGGAAGGCTTTCTCATCTCTCCTTGCTATTCTTTGGAACTCTGCATTCAAATGGGTATATCTTTCCTTTTCACCTTTTCTTTTGGCTTCTCTTCCTTTCTCAGCTATTTGTAAGGCCTGCTCAGGCAGCCATTTTGCTTTTTTGCATTTATTTATCTTGGGGATGATCTTGCTCCCCGTCTCCTGTACAATGTCAAGATCTCTGTCCATAGTTCATCAGGCACTCTGTCTATCAGATCTAGTCCCTTAAATATATTTCTCACTTCCACTGTATAATTGTTCAGTTCAGTTCAGTTCAGTCACTCTGTCATGTCCGACTCTTTACAACCCCATGAATCACAGCACGCCAGGCCTCCCTGTCCATCACCAACTCCCAGAGTTTACCCAAACTCATGTCCATCGAGTCAATGATGCCATCCAGCCATCTCATCCTCTGTCGTCCCCTTCTCCACCTGCCCCCAATCCCTCCCAGCATCAGAGTCTTTTCCAATGAGTCAACTCTTCCCATGAGGTGACCAAAGTATTGGAGTTTCAGCTTCAATATCAGTCCTTCCAATGAACACCTAGGACTGATCTCCTTTAGGATGGACTGATTGGATCTCCTTGCAGTCCAAGGGACTCCAAGAGTCTTCTCCAACACCTCAGTTCAAAAGCGTCAATTCTTCCACACTCAGCCTTCTTCACAGTCCAACTCTCACATCAATACATGACCACTGGAAAACCATAACCTTGACTAGACAGACCTTTCTTGTCAAAGTAATGTTACTGCTTTTTAATATGCTATCCAGGTATAATCGTTAGGGATTTGATTTAGGACATACCTGAATGGTCTAGTGGTTTTCCCTACTTTCTTCAATTTAAGTCTGAATTTGGCAATAAGGAGCTCATGATCTGAGCCACAGTCAGCTCTTGATCTTGTTTTTGCTGACTCTATAGAGCTTCTCCATCTTTGGCTTCAAGGAATATAATAAGTCTGATTTTCGTGTTGACCATCTGGTGATGTCCATGTGTAGAGTCTTCTCTTGTGTTGTTGGAAGAGGATGTTTGCTATCACCAGTGCGTTCTCTTGGCAAAACTCTATTAGCCTTTGCCCTTTTTCATTCTGTACTCCAAGGCCAAATTTTCCTGTTACTCCAGGTGTTTCTTGACTTCCTACTTTTGCATTCAAGTACCCTATAATGGAAAGGACATCTTTTTTGGGTGTTAATTCTAGAAGGTCTTGTAGGTCTTCATAGAACCATTCAACTTCAGCTTCTTCAGCTTTACTGGTCAGGGCATAGACTTGGATTACTGTGATATTGAATGATTTGCCTTGGAAACGAACAGAGATCATTTTGTCATTATTGAGACTGCATCCAAGTACTGCAGTTCTTTTGTTGACCATGATGGCTACTCCATTTCTTGTAAGGGATTCTTGCCCACAGTAGTAGATATAATGGTCATCTGAGTTAAATTCACCCATTCCAGTCCATTTTAGTTCGCTGATTCCTAAAATGTCGATGTTCACTCTTGCCATCTCCTGTTTGACCACTGCCAATTTGCCTTGATTCATGGACCTGACATTCCAGGTTCCTACGCAATATTGCTCTTTACAGCATCGGACCTTGTTTCTATCACCAGTCACATCCACAACTGGGTATTGTTCTTGTTTTGGCTCCATCCCTTCATCCTTTCTGGAGTTATTTCTCCACTGATCTCCAGTAGCCTATTGGGCACCTACCGACCTGGGGAGTTCCTCTTTCAGTATCCTATCATTTTGCCTTTTCATACTGTTCATGGGGTTCTCAAGGCAAGAATACTGAAGTGGTTTGCCATTCCCTTCTCCAGTGGACCACATTCTGTCAGATCTCTCCACCATTACCCGCCCATCTTGGGTGGCCCCACAGGGTATGGCTTAGTTTCACTGAGTTAGACAAGGCTGTGGTCCTAGTGTGATTAGATTAACTAGTTTTCTGTGATTATGGTTTCAGTGTGTCTGCCCGCTGATGCCCTCTTGCAACACCTACCATCTTACTTGGGTTTCTCTTACCTTGGACGTGGGGTATCTCTTACCTTGGACGTGGGGTATCTCTTCACGGGTGCTCCAGCAAAGTGCAGCCACTGCTCCTTACCTTGGACAAGGGGTATCTCCTCATCCTCTGTTGTCCCCTTCTCCTCCTGCCCCCAATCCCTCCCAGCATCAGAGTCTTTTCCAAAGAGTCAACTCTTCGCATGAGGTGGCCAAAGTATTGGAGTTTCAGCTTTAGCATCAGTCCTTCCAATGAACACCCAGGACTGATCTCCTTTGGAAAAGAGTCACTTACTCCTTGGAAGGAAAGTTATGACCAACTTCGATAGCATATTAAAAAGCAGAGAAATTACTTTGCCAACAAAAGTCCATCTAGTCAAGGCTATTGTTTTTCCAGTGGTTATGTATGGATGTGAGAGTTGGACTGTGAAGAAAGCTGAACGCTGAAGAATCGATGCTTTTGAACTGTGGTATTGGAGAAGACTCTTGAGAGTCCCTTGGACTGTAAGGACATCCAACCAGTCTATTCTAAAGGAGATCAGTCCTGGGTGTTCATTGGAAGGACTGATGCTAAATCTAAAACTCCAATGCTTTGGCCACCTCATGCGAAGAGTTGACTCTTTGGAAAAGACTCTGATGCTGGGAGGGATTGGGGGCAGGAGGAGAAGGGGACGACAGAGGATGAGATGGCTGGATGGCATCACCGAATCAATGGACATGAGTTTGAGTGAACTCTGGGAGTTGGTGATGGACCGGGAGGTCTGGTGTGCTGCGATTCATGGGATCGCAAAGAGTCAGACATGACTGAGCAACTGAACTGAACTGAAACTTTGGTGGAGGTAATGAAGATAATGGTGACCTCCCTCAAAAGATTCCAGGCATGTACTACTACAGTCCATGTCCCCAACCTTGTAGCAGGCCACCACCGACCCACGCATTCGCCGGAAACTCCCGGACACCCACAGGCAAGTCTCCAGTGGGGGTCACTGTTCCTTTCTCCTGGGTCCTGGTGCACAAGGTTCTGTTGTGCCCTCCAAGAGTCTATTTCCCAGTTCTATATAAGTTCTGGCAGCTCTATAGTTGGGTTGATGGCAGCCTCCTCCACTCAGACTTATGCCATACTCACACCCAGAGCCCCTGTCCCTGCAGCAGACCACTGCTGACCAGTACCTCCACAGGAGATGCTCAAACACAATTCTGTCTCACTCTCTGTGGGGTCTCTGGATCCTGGTGTGCACAAGGTTTGTTTGAGCCCTCTGAGCGTCTCTGGCAGGAACGGGGTGTGATCCTGAATGCAAATTTGCCCCTCCTACCATCTTGCTGAGGCTCTCCTTTGCCCTTGGACAGAAGTATCTCACAGCTTCTCCAGCACCTACCATCTTACTGAGGTTTTTCTGACCTTGGACGTGGGGTATCTCCTCATGGCTGCTGCTCCTGACCTTGGACCTGGGGTATCTCCTCTCGGGTGCTCACCACTCCAGCGCCATGCAGCCAGGGGTAAATGCTTTGCTTCGTGGCATTCTGTGTGGAAGAATGGGAAATGTGTGGTAGGTCAAGATTTTCATATACAGATCTGCTTTATTCCTTTATTTTCAATTCACTTCTTATTCCCACCCTGAGGTTTTTGTGAAAAGATTGCCCAACTCCATCTCCTCTAGCTTCCCTCCCAATGTTTTCAAGGCTGTGGCTTTCTTTTTTCTACTTTACCAGTTACCATTCTTTCATTGCCCAAAGAAAGGTAATGCCAAAGAATGCTCAAACTACCACACAATTGCACTCATCTAAAATGCTAGTAAAGTAATGCTCAAAATTCTCCAAGCCAGGCTTCTGCAATATGTGAACCGTGAACTTCCAGATGTTCAAGCTGGTTTTAGAAAAGGCAGAGGAACCCGCTGGATCATGGAAAAAGCAAGAGAGTTCCAGAAAAACATCTATTTCTGCTTTATTGACTATGCCAAAGCCTTTGACTGTGTGGATCACAAGAAACTGTGGAAAATTCTAAAAGAGATGGGAATACCAGACCACCTAACCTGCCTCTTGAGAAATCTGTATGCAGGTCAGGAAGCAGCAGTCAAAACTGGACATGGAACAACTGACTGGTTCCAAATAGGAAAAGGAGTAAGTCAAGGACGTATATTGTCAACCTCCTTATTTAACTTATATACAGAGTCCATCATGAGAAACGCTGGACTGGAAGAAACACAAGCTGGAATCAAGATTGCCAGGAGAAATATCAATAACCTCAGATATGCAGATGACACCACCCTTATAAGTGAAGAGGACTAAAAAGCCTCTTGATGAAAGTGAAAGTGGAGAGTGAAAAAGTTGCCCTAAAGCTCAACATTCAGAAAATGAAGATAATGGCATCCAGTCCCATCACTTCATGGGAAATAGATGGGGAAACAGTGGAAACAGTGTCAGACTTTATTTTGGGGGGCTCCAAAATCACTGCAGATGGTGACTGCAGCCGTGAAATTAAAAGATGCTTACTCCTCGGAAGGAAAGTTATGGACCAACCTAGATAGTATATTCAAAAGCAGAGACATTACTTTGCTGACTAAGGTCCGTCTAGTCAAGGCTATGGTTTTTCCAGTAGTCATGTGTGGATGTGAGAGTTGGACTGTGAAGAAGGCTGAGTGCCGAAGAATTGATGCTTTTGAACTGTGGTGTTGGAGAAGACTCTTGAGCGTCCCTTGGACTGCAAGGAGATCCAACCAGTCCATTCTGAAGGAGATCAGCCCTGGGATTTCTTTGGAAGGACTGATGGTAAAGCTGAAAGTCCAGTACTTTGGCCACCTCATGCGAAGAGTTGACTCATTGGAAAAGACTCTGATGCTGGGAGGGACTGGGGGCACGAGGAGAAGGGGATGACAGAGGATGAGATGGCTCGATGGCATCACCGACTTGATGGACGTGAGTCTGAGTGAACTCCGGGAGTTAGTGATGGACAGGGAGGCCTAGCGTGGTGCAATTCATGGGGTTGCAAGGAGTCGGACACGACTGAGTGACTGAACTGAACTGATTCTGTCATCTGCTTTTTTCACTTCCAGAAATTTGTTTGAAGTCTCCTTCCTATCTGTTGCAACCCATTCCAATTCTCTTTGCATTCTCTCCTCCACAAACAAGTACTTTCGTGTGCTTACAGGACTCCACACTAAGCTCTAAGGACAAGATAGAGAAAAAAAAAAAAAGTGAAAGAGGCAAGGTATTGAGAACACAATAAAGGAGAAACAGTCTAGTAAGAATAAACAAGGCAATAAATAAACAAGGTAATCTCAGAGAATATTAAGTTCTATGAAGAAAATAAACAGAGTAATGTGATATAGAGATCTGGTAAGAGGCAGAGAAGTTGCTCTGCCTTTGATGGGTAGGTATCTCCTTTGACGCTAAAACCATGGAATCCGAAATCTGTGAAGATCATTCTGATTTGAACAAATAGAACGATGAGAAGCATTAAGTCTGGGAAGGCCACTCCATAGAAATGGGGCAGCCTTAAGGCAGGAAAGTGGTAGTTGTTCTGTCATGTCTGACTCTTTGCAACCCCATGAACTATGTAGCCCACCAGCCTCCTCTGTCCATGGAATTCTCCAGGCAAGAGTACTGGAGTGGGTTGCCATTCCCTTCTCCAGGAAATGTTCCACACCCAGGAATCAAACCTGGATCTTCTGAAGCAGATTCCTTACCATCTGAGCCACCAGGAAAGCCCTCATGGCAACCAGCAAATCCAAGGGACCAAAACAAATGACCAAACAAGGGGACAAAATGGCTGCAGATCAAGGAAGAAATGAGGACAGTAGGAGATGAGGTTGGAGAAGGAAGCAGAGGGTCTTGAAACCATGGTAAGAAGTGTGTATTTTATTGTAAATATAAAGGAAGACCACTGGAGAATTTTTCCCAGGAAAGTACACAACCAGCTTTTTGTTTTATACCTTTATCCTTTCACCCTGAAAATTTTCCTTTTGTATTTCTTGTAGTAAAATCTGTTGGTAACACATTTCTCAGCTGTTGTTTGTCTGAAAGTGTTTTTATTCCTCCTTCATTTTTTATTTGGTTATGTGATCTGTAGCATTTTTAAATGCCCCTTTCCTGATTCCTGGCCCCTGGTTATTCAAATACGAATCTAAGTACTGCTATGAAGGGATTTTGCAGATGTAATTAAAGTCTCACATCAGTTGGTTTTAAGATATCTTGGTGAGTCTGACCTAATAACATTAGCCCTTTTAAAGCATTTTTCTCTGACTGGCAGCAAAAGAAGAAATCAGAGCTATTTGAACTGTGAGAGGAATTCAACATGAGGATGATTCTCTGTTATGAGAAGTAAGAGGCCATGGTGGTGGTGGTTTAGTTGCTAAGTTGTGTCCATTTCCTGAGACCCCATGGACTGTAGCCCACCAGGCTCCTCTCCATGGGAGGAGCCTCCCTCCTCCATGGGATTTTCCAGGCAAGAATACTGGAGTGGGTTGCTGTTTTCTTCTCCAGGGGATCTTCCTGACCCAGGAACTGAACCTGGGTCTCCTGCCTTGCAGGCAGCTTCTTTACCAGCTGAGCTAGGACGGGAGATCAAGAGGCCATGGGGGTATGGAACTGAAAATGGCCTCTAGATGCTGAGAACAGTCCCTGAAAGATAGTCAGAAAAAAGAAGGGGAGTGGGTTTCAACCGCTCAACATCAACAAATTGAATTCAGCCAACAGTATGAATAAGTTTGGAAGCATGTTTTCCCTCAGAACCTTGAGCTAAGAATTTGACACAGCTGACACCTTGATTTTGATACCCTTTGTTTAGAAACCCAGTCATGCTATACTGGACTTCTGACCTAGAGAAACTGTGAAGTAATAAATGGGTGTTGTTTAAAGTCAGTAAGCTTGTGATAATTTGCACATAATGTAAATATATGCATTTTACAATACCAATATGGGACACTTAAGATCTGAGCGACTGAACTGAACTGTAAGTTATAATTTGCATTCAATAAAATGCTCAGATCTTAAGTGTGCCATATCGGTTTTGAAAATGCATATGTTTACTTTACCCACACCCCTATCAAGATACAGAATATTTCTATTACCCTGGAAAATTCACTCCAGCTCTCCTCATCAGCCCTACCATCTCCAAGTAAACACTGATATGATTTCTATCATCTATAGGGTAGTTTTTTCTGTTGCAGAATATTATATTAATGGAATCATTCAGTATGTGCTTTTTGTGAACATTTCTTTTCGTTTCTCTTGGATTACTGCCTAGAGATGGTATTGTTTTGTTATAAAGTAGATTTACATCTAACTTTATAAGAAACGGCTGTATAGTCTTCCAAAGATGTACCATTTTGCCATCCCACTAGCAATGTACGAGAGTTCTTGTTACCGCATACCCTTTCCAACATTTGATGTTGTCATTTTTGGTTTTCATTCATTTTTAGCAATTTTAATAAGTATTTCTATACCTTATTATGGCTTTAATTTTCATTTTCCTCATGATGATTATATTAAGCATCTGTTCATGTTCTTATTGTTTACTCACATATATCTTGTTTCGAAGTGTCTTCTCAAGTGTTTTCCTGGGTAGATTTTCATTCATTATTGAGTCACAGAAATTCTTTCATTATATTCTGAATACAAGTTATGTGTCTGTTCTATGTTCCAAATATTTTCACCCAGTCTGTTGTTTGCCTTTTCATTTCCTTAATGTTGTCTTTTGATGAGCAGAAAATTTTCATTTTGATGAAGCAAAACATATTATTTTTTTCTTTTATGATTCATGATTTCTGTGCTCACTCTAAGAAACCTCTGCCTATCACAAGTTTGAAAAGATATTATCCAGTGTATTCTTTTAGTAGCCTTATCATTTTAATTGTTGTGGTTAGGTCTATGATCCATCTTGCATACTTTTTTTGTGTGTGGTATGAGGTAGTTATCTAGGATTTTCTTCCATAATGATACCCAATTCTCAAAGCATCATTTGTTGAAGA
The DNA here is from genome assembly GCF_014754425.2 of Oryx dammah. NCBI lineage: Eukaryota > Metazoa > Chordata > Mammalia > Artiodactyla > Bovidae > Oryx > Oryx dammah. The sequence continues at coordinate 15,192,946 of NW_024070207.1, forward strand.
AATTTGTCTTTATCTCAGTGAATTGCTTTGCACCCTTTTTGAAAATCATATGTGTTGGGTCTATTCCTGGACTCTCTGCGTTTCCACCTAACCTTTTTAAAATCATGTCCCCAGTACCATATTGTCTTGTTTATTGTTCCGTTATACAAAATTGTGAAATCAGGTGTTATGAGTCCTTCAACTCTGTTCTTTCTCCAGATTGTTGTGGCTGTGCTAGGTATTTTGCCTTCCAAATAAAATTTTAAATCAGCATGTAGACTTCTTAAAAAAAGATTTTTCACAATTGCATTGAATCAATACTGTTCAATATAATTTTCTATAATGGTGACAGTGTTATGTACCTGTTGTCTAGTATGGTAGCTACATACATGCAACTGTTGAGCATTTAAAATGTGGATAGTATAAATGAAAAGCAAAGATTTTGTTTTATTTAATTATAAATAATTAAAAAATAAGCAACCACAAATCTAAAATATAAAACAAACTAGTTAATATAATAAAAAAGAAACAGATTCACATATATAGAGAACAAACTAGTGGTTATGAATGGGGAGAGGGAAAGGAGGAGGGGCAAGATAGAGTAGAGGATTAAGAGGTACAGGCTACTGTGTATAAAATAAATAAGATACAAAGATATATTGTACAGCACAAGGAATATAGCCAATATCTTATAATAACTATAAATGCAGTATAATCTATAAATATTTTGAATCACTATGCCATGTACTTGAAACTAATATTGTAAATCAACTATACCTCAATAAAAATTAAAAAAAAAAAAAACAACCAAAAAGTGACTAATGGCTACCAGATTGGACAGTGCAGGTCTAGGTCAGTTTATGGACAACTGGCATCTTAATATTTACTCTTCCTATCAAAGAACATCTTATTTTCCATTTTTAAAGTATCTTTCAATTTCTCTCAACAATGCTTTATCGTTTTTAGTCTAGTGCTCTTATCCCTAAGTTTTTTTTTTTAATTTTCTCAAATGCTTTTTCTGCATCTACTGAAATTACAAGATGTTCTTTAATCTGATAAAAAATTAATCAATTTTTATATGTGAAAAAGCCCACTGATCAAGATAGATTATCCTTTTTCTATATTGCTATATCTGACTTTCTAATGTTTTGTTAAGGACTTGTGTATCTATGTTCAAGAGTGATATTTGTCTATAATTTATCTTTCTTGTATGTTATATTTTAGTATTAAAGTTATACTGGTTTCATAAATTAGTAAGAAATGTTTTTCAATGATTTTTCATAGGATTGGTATTATTTCTTCCCTAAGTGTTTGATAGAATTCATCAGTGAAATCATCTGGACCTGGAGCTCTATTTGTGGAAAATTGTTTGGTATTGAGCTCAATTTCATTAACAAGTATAGATTTCCTACTTCTTGTACTGGTTTTGGCAATTTGCTCCTTCCAACAAATTTATTCATTTCTTCTCTGTTGTTGAATTTTTTGGCATAAAGTCATCGCTATTATTCCTTTATTATCATTATAAAACCTATGTAATCTATAGGGATATCTCCTTTTTCATTCCTAACATTCATAATTTATGTTTTCATTCTTTTCCTGATACAATTTGTTCTGTATGTATTCATGCTGTTAATCTTTCCCCCAAAAAACTTTGTTGATAATCTCTGCCATTTTTTCCATTTTATTGATTTCACTTTTATTTATATATACTTTTCTACTTACTTGGGTTTAGCTGGCTATTACTTACCTGAATTCTCGAGGTGGAAATAGAAATCATTGATTCTATGTCTTCTTTTCCAATAATAGGCATTCAAAGCTACAAAATTTCTTCTAAGAGATGTTTCAGATGTATCACACAAGGTTTGATATAACTATTTTATTATATTTCATTTAAAAATATTTTCTAATCTCCTTGTGATTTCATTTGACCCATGAGTTTTTTGGTAGTATACTGCATAGTTTCAAAATTTTGGAGGACTCCCTATGTATCTTGTTGTTATCGATTTCTGGTTTTTTATGAATGACATACCATTAACAGAAGCAGAAGATATTAAGAAGAGATGGCAAGAATACACAGAAGAACTGTACAAAAAAGACCTTCACGAACCAGATAGTCATGATGATGTAATCACTAATCTAGAACCAGACATCTTGGAATGTGAAGTTAAGTGGGCCTTAGAAAGCATCACTATGAACAAAGCTAGTGGAGGTGATGGAATTCCAGTTGAACTGTTTCAAATCCTAAAAGATGATGCTGTGAAAGTGCTGCACTCAATATGCCAGCACATTTGGAAAACTCAGCAGTGGCCACAGGACTGGAAAAGGTCAGTTTTCATTCCAATCCCAAAGAAAGGCAATGCCAAAGAATGCTCAAACTACTGCACAATTGCACTCATCTCACATGCTAGTAAAGTAATGCTCAAAATTCTCCAAGCCAGGCTTCAGCAATATGTGAACCGTGAACTCCCTGATGTTCAAGCTGGTTTTAGAAAAGGCAGAGGAACCAGAGATCAAATTGCCAACATGCACTGGATCATGGAAAAAGCAAGAGAGTTCCAGAAAAACATCTATTTCTGCTTTATTGACTATGCCAAAGCCTTTGACTGTGTGGATCACAAGAAACTGTGGAAAATTCTGAAAGAGATGGGAATACCAGACCACCTGACCTGCCTCTTGAGAAATCTGTATGCAGGTCAGGAAGCAACAGTTAGAACTGGACATGGAACAACAGACTGGTTTCAAATAGGAAAAGGACTACGTCAAGGCTGTATATTGTCACCCTGCTTATTTAACTTCTATGCAGAGTCCATCATGAGAAACGCTGGACTGGAAGAAACACAAACTGGAATCAAGATTGCTGGGAGAAATATCAATAACCTCAAATATGCAGATGACACCACCCTTATGACAGAAAGTGAAGAGGAGCTAAAAAGCCTCCTGATGAAAGTGAAAGAAGAGAGCAAAAAAGTTGGCCTAAAGCTCAACATTCAGAAAACGAAGATCATGGCCTCTTGTCCCATCACTTCATGGGAAATAGATGGGGAAACAGTGGAAACAGTGTCAGACTTTATTTTTTTGGGCTCCAGAATCACTGCAGATGGTGATTGCAGCCATGAAATTAAAAGACACTTACTCTAGATAGTATATTCAAAAGCAGAGACATTACTTTGCCAACTAAGGTCCGTCTAGTGAAGGCTATGATTTTTCCTGTGGTCATGTATGGATGTGAGAGTTGGACTGTGAAGAAGGGTGAGTGCTGAAGAATTGATGCTTTTGAACTGTGGTGTTGGAGAAGACTCTTGAGAGTCCTTTGGACTGCAAGGAGATCCAATCAGTCCATTCTGATGGAGATCAACGCTGGGATTTCTTTGGAAGGAATGATGCTAAAGCTGAAACTCCAGCACTTTGGCCACCTCATGCGAAGAGTTGACCCATTGGAAAAGACTCTGATGCTGGGAGGGATTGGGGGCAGGAGGAGAAGGGGACGACTGAGGATGAGATGGCTGGATGGCATCACGGACTGGATGGACGTGAGTCTGGGTGGACTCCGGGAGTTGGTGATGGACAGGGAGGCCTGGTGTGCTGCGATTCATGGGGTCGCAAAGAGTCGGACACGACTGAGAGGCTGAACTGAACTGAACTGAACTATAAGTGCCAAAATACCACTTTTTTTCTTGTGCAGTATTCTGCGTGATGCCAATCCTTAGACATGTATTGGGACTTATTTTATAACCTAACATGTGGTCTATATTGGTAATTGTTCTTTACCAAATGTGTATTTTACTATTAATGGGTCTGATGTTACATAAATGTCAATTAGGTCAAATGGTTGATGATGTTAAGTCCTTCATATTATTTCTGATTTTTTTCTTTATGTTCCATCAATTACTGAGAGAATGTTGTTAAAGTCTCCTTGTTTGTAGATTTGACTATCCTTTATTTTCTAATAGTTTTTGATTCATATATTTAGGATTTTTGATTCATATATTTAAGACTTTCATATATTAGGACTTTTCATCAGAATCAACACATTCAGGAGTGTTTTCTCTTCTTGAATAATTAACACTTTTATCATTATGAAATGTCTCTATTACTAGTATATCTCATCATAAGCTACTTTGTCTGATAGTAATACAGCCATAACATATTTTATATGATTAGGGTTCACGTGGCATATCTCTTTCCTTTCTTTTAGTTTCAGCTTCTTTTTGTCTCTATGTTTAGTGTGTGTATCAACTAAGAAACATATGGTAGTGTCTTACTTTACCATCAAGTTTGACAATCTTGTATTTTAACAAGCATGTTTAGTCTATTTACACAATAAAATTGATATTTTAGATTGAAATCTACCATCTTGGTGTTTGATATTCATTTATCTCATCTGTTTTTTTTTCTTATTTTTCAGTTTCTACTTTTCTAATTTTGGGAGGGTTAATTAAATCTGTTAGGTACTGACCTTGCCTGCACTTGCCCAGAGCCAGTGGTTTCAGCATCCAGTAAGACAATGGAGCAGACATGAGCAGAGCAAGGGTGGACAGGCTCAGACTGGGGCAGCTGCTTCTGGTGCCACTCCTTGCCATGAAGATTTATTCAGATCAAACAACTGCTGTAACCCTTTGAAGTAACCCCTTCCAAAATACCTTGGCTGCCCCAAATTCATTTAACTCCACCATCAAGGCAGTCAGGTGCTCTGCAGTCAACAGCCAGTCTCTTTGTAATCTTGTTCTCTCCCTTCTACATCTCTACTGTTAAGAGACTCAGATCAAGAAATACCTGTACTTCCTCATTTTCTAAACACAATCCAAGTGGCAACTAGACATCTAGTGTGACAAGAGAAAGACAGGTCTTCATTGAATCTGTTAATTCCATGCTTTATTCTACTGATACAGAAAATATCAAGAGTCTCAAATTTGATTGCTTTTGAGATGTTTTAGTTGTTCTTCTTGATCATTTTGATCAGGCTTCCCTGATGGCTCAGGCAGTAAAGCGTCTGCCTGCAATGCAGGAGACCTGGGTTCGATCCCTGGGTTGGGAAGATCCCCTGGAGGAGGGCATGGCACCCCACTCCAGTACTCTTGCCTAAAAAATCCCATGGACGGAGGAGCATGGTGGGCTACAGTCCATGGGGTCACAAAGAGTTGGATATGACTGAGCGACTTCGCTTTCTTTCTTTTTGATCATTTTTATGATATTTTATATTGATATTTTATTTTAATGATTATTCTAGAAATTATAGTACATCTATAACTTATTATACATTCAAAATATACTCTATTACTTTGTGAGCTATTTAATAATTTTATAAAATATATTTACAATGACTACTTTCCTACTCTTTGGATTTTGTCATATATTTTATTTTCACATATGCTATATTCTGCACATTCTTTTTGTGTTATATCTAAATTAAATAGCCAATAATCTTTAAAGAGACTTAATATGATAATAAATAAATATAATAATGATAAGATTAATGTTTAAAAGACTATTTGTACTTATTAACAAATTTACACTTTCTGGTGGTTTTCATTTTTTCCTGTAGAACTGTTTCTCTCTGATTATATTTTCCTTCAGCCCACTTAATTCCTTTCAGTATTTCTTATAGACAAACCTAAACAGCATATTTAAAAATAGAGACATCACTTTGCCAACAAAGGTCCGTATAGTCAAAGCTATGGCTTTTCAAGTAGTCATGTATGGATGTGAGAGTTGGACCATAAAGAAGGTTGAGTGCTGAAGAACTGATGCTTTCGAGTTGTGGTGCTGGAGAACACTCTTGAGAGTCCCTTGGACAGCAAGGAGATCAAACAAGTCAATCTTTAAGGAAGTCGACCCTGAATATTCATTGGAAGGACTGATGCTGAAGCCTAAGCTTCAATACTTCGGCTGCCTAATGCAAAGAGCTGACTTATTGGAAAAGACCCTGATGCTGGGAACGGTTGAAGGCAGGAGGAGAAGGGGGCAGCAGAGGATGAGATGGTTAGATAGCATCACCTATTCAATGGACAAGAATTTGAGCAGACTCCGAGAGATAGTGGAGGACAGAGGAGGCTGGCATGCTGCACTCCTTGGGGTTGCAAAGAGTCAGACACAACTTAGTGACTGAATAACAACAAATTTCTTATAGTACAGGTCTGTGGCAGACGAAATCTTTCAGCTTTGTCTGTCAAAAATATATCTATTTCACTTTCCTTTTTAAAGGATACTTTAAAATTCTGATTTTATTGTTTCTGATAAAGAAAGCAGTTATCATTCTTATTATTGCTTTCTTATAAAAAATGCTACTTCTTTCTCTGACTGCTTTCAAGGTTTTCTAGTTACCTTGGTCTTCCACTTTTGACTATGATTTCCCTAAGTGTGTTCCATGTATTTCTCCTGCTTGAAGTTGCAGAGCTTCTTGGATTTATGAGTTGGTATCTTTTATCACTTAAAAAAAAAATATCTGGTCATTATTTCTTCAGATACTTTCAAATGCTTCATTTACTCTGTCCTTTCCCTGATGGGACTCAAATTACATGTGTTCTAGACCAGCAGTCCCCAACCTTTTTGGCATCAGGGACTGGTTTCATGGAAGACAATTTTTTCATGAATTGGAGAGGAATATGGGGGAATGGTTTCAGGATGATTCAAGCGCATTGGGGAACAGCTGTAAAAACAGATGAAGTTTCACTCATTCAGCTTATCCACTGCTCACCTCCTGCTGAGTGGTCCAGTTCCTAACAGGCCATGCGCCACTACTGGTGACTTTTAAAATCTCTGTTGAGCTGAGGATTTGGCCAAGAAACTAATGGGTATTCCTATACACATCTCTTCTTATACACATTTCTGTAACCCTCCCCTTTTCCAGTAACTGCCCAAAATTTTTTAGTCAACTTAGCGACTCATGACTCTGATCTCTTCCCTTCACTCCATGAGACTGCTACATTCTGCTTAGGCTTCATTTCCCTGCACTACAGTTTGGAAATTGCTCCCAGGCAGAAAGTCAAGGGGTATATGGACTTCAACTTGAGAGTGTTTCTTCTCTGAGTTTAGCAGACTTGCATGTCCACTGCTAAGTCACTTCAATCATGTCTGACTCTGTGGGACCCCATAGACGGCAGCCCACCAGGCTCCCCATCCCCCTGGGCTTCTCCAGGTAAGAACACTGGAGTGGGTTGCCTTTCCTTCTCCAATGCATGAAAGTGAAAAGTGAAAGTGAAGTTGCTCAGTCATGTCCAACTCTTTGCGACCCCATGGACTGCAGCCCACCAGGCTCTTCCATCCATGGGATTTTCCAGGCAAGAGTCCTGGAGTGGGGTGCCATTGCCTTCTCCACTATCAAATGCTTAAAACCTATAGTTTTATTTTATTTTATTTTTCAGGAAAGCATCTGAGTGGTGCAAAGGCCTCTTGATAAGAAATTGGTCCATACCTATGTGAATCAGTGTGAAATATATTTAAAAGATTAGAATATTTTAACTGACTTGATTAATTAAATCAAACAAAAGTACAACTTCCTTTGTTTCAGTGTCACTTTCTTAGGCAACTGGCATTAACCCTACCCCTTCCCACCACCTACAACAAGGGGAGATACAGGAGAGTCCTCTGCCTTAAAATATCAATATCTGTAAGCTTCCCTGAGGGCAACACAATCTTTACTGTGTTTTTCTTCCGTAAGTCAATAATTTCTGAGTCACTTTATTGTCTACTGAGAAAAAATTATGTTTTGGTGTATCAGCATATGGAATTAAGTTAAGTTATTGGCTTCTGTGTATGTACTAGAATGATGAGCTAAAATCAGCTACATCTTCTTATTTTGGCTTAGACCCCAAAAGTTAAATAGCACTGACATTGCCACTTGCTTGCAAACTCAAGATCAGTACTACCTATACATGAGAATTCGGCAAAAATTATCAAAGCAACCCTACTATGACAGAAATCAAGAAGAACCACCATTAGTTTCCTGATTATTTCTTTACTATTCGTATTATTTTCAAGACTTTGGGGATTCCTTTTCAAATCAAGAGGAGATGCACTCTGTATAGTCACTGGGTAGACAACATTGAAGTCCCTAGCTAAGTCTCTAGGACCATACCCATTGAATGCTGATAGTATCAGCTGTCTGTCCCCTCAGATTCTAAGTTATATTGAGTCACCTTCATTGGAAATTTTGATGCTGAAAGATTTCCCAGATTCAGCTCTTTCTGGCTGATCAAATTGCATAATTAAGTGCAAGAGATCTCAGATTAGCCTGGGTATTGAACTGGACCAGGAGAGTGTATCCATAAGGGAATACCCAAAGAATTTAAAACCTTCAAAGCTGTCAAGATGAGTTATCTGTCCAAAAGGAATGCCTTATATGGGGGAATTGTAGCATTTTTTTTTCAAGAAGTCAGCTTTCTTGTTATCTTGGACATGATAAATGTAGCATATCCAGGGTTTTTTTTTTGTTGTTGTTTGTTTGTTTTTTTTTGCATGGAAACCTCAGATAGAAGATATTCTTGATGTGTCAAAACTGTTTTCTGATCCTAAAAGACTGGAAAAGGGTGTAGCCTGCCACAAGTTACTTAAAACAGCCAATTAAAAGTACCTACTTTTCTACTGGGCAGAGGGGTGGAATATGAGAGGGAAAGGAGAAGCAGAGGGATCAGAAGAATTAGATAAGAATCCATATTAAGTTTGGAGAGTTATTCTAAAATAACAATTTCTTCATCGAGGTAGGCTCACTTTCAAAATGCCCTAAAGAGGGTCCTTAGTACCACCTCCAACCTCTGTTGTGCGAACTGTTTTCAATATATGGAGTAACAAGAGCTGCTATTTTTGACAATATGGCCTACAGATTGAGGTTTTAAATTATTTAGAAGATTAAAGTAATTCCAGAAAATTTAGAAAAACAAAGAAGTTGAAAAAAGAGGGAAAAATGACCATAAATCCTTACCCTCATTCACCTTTAGAAAATGATTATAATTAGTACTTTGGTTTGTTTCTTTGCTATTTTTCTAATTCACTAAAATACACTAAACTACCTTTGAAAAATTAAATAACTTTGTACATGGTGAAATACCTTCAAGCAACTCAGAAATGTCTAAAATAAAAAGTACAATTAATATCTTCATCTCTATCCACCAGTTGCCCTTGAGTCCCACATAAAAAAACCGCACTTAGGTTTTTATTCTTCAAGTGGTTTCAAATTTCCTATTAGATAATATGTTCATGCTTCTATTTCTTGATGTTTTAAATAACATCTATTAGTTTATTTCAATTCAGCAGTTAATAGCATAGATCCAGAAGCCAGACTCCCTGAGTTTGAATCCTGGTTCTGTCACTTCCTGGCTCTGTAACCCTGAGCAAGTTCCTTAATCTCTCTGGGTCTCCATTTTCTCATCATGTTTGGGAACGAATGTACACCTGTGGTGGATTCATGTCAATCTATGCCAAAACCAATACAGAATTGTAAAGTAAAAATTAAAAATAAATAAATAAATAAATTTAAAAGATAAAAAAAAATAGAGATAATAGTAGTATTTACTTCACAGTGTTTTTGTGAAGAGTACATGTTTTTGTAAGATGTTTAGATAGCGCTTATGACATATTCAAGGTTCAGTAATGTTAATATTTTTATTATACTGAAAGATGAAAATTCTACCTCATTTTCATGGCTTCTTATTTCTACTCTACTACCCTATATTTATTATATTATTTTTAAGGTTTTAAAACAGATTTCAATAATAAATTAAGTCTCAGTTCAGTTGCTCAGTCATGTCTGAATCTTTGCAATCCCATGGACTGCAGTCCGTGAGGCTTCTCTGTCCATCACCAACTCCCAGAGCTTGCTCAAATTGTCCATCGAGTCAGTGATGTCATCCAACCATCTCATCCTCTGTCGTCCCCTTCTCCTCCAGCCTTCAATCTTTCCCAGCATCAGGGTATTTTCCAACAAGTCAGTTCTTTGAATCAGGTGGCCAGAATATTGGAGCTTCAGCTTCAATATCAGTCCTTTCAATGAATATTCAGGACTGATTTCCTCTAGGATTAACTGGCTTGATCTCCTTGGAGTCCAAGGGACTCTCAAGAGTCTTCTGCAACACCACAGTTCTAAAGCATCAATTCTTCAGTGCTCAGCTTTCTTTATAGTCCAACTCTCACATCCATACATGACTACTGGGAAAACCATAGCTTTGACTAGATGGACCTTTGTGGGCAAAGTAATGTCTCTGCTTTTTAATATGGTGTCTAGGTTGGTCCCAGCTTTTCTTCCAAGGAGCAAGCGTCTTTTAAGTTCATGGCTGCAGTCACCATCTGCAGTGATTTTGGAGCCCAAGAAAGTGAAGTCCATCACTGTTTAAAATATAATGAAATATTAAGTTCTAATGAAAACCATTATAAATTAAAAAGGACTGAAATCACAGAGTGCTTTCTCTTTCTCCAAGGATGTAGTAAGCTTGAAATCAATCTTTTAAAAAAGAAATAGGAGAATAGAATTATGGATAGAGGGAAAGGGGAGGAGAGGGTGAGATGCAAGGAAAGAGTAACATGGAAATCTACATCACCATATGTAAAATAGATAGCCAATGGGAATTTGCTGTATGGCTCAGGAAACTCAAACAGGGGCTCTGTATCAACCTAGAGGGGTGGGATGGGGAGGGAGTTCCAAAAGGGAGGGGATATATGTATACCCTAGGCTGATTCATGTTGAGGTTTGACAGAAAACAGCAAAATTCTGTAAAGCAATAATCCTTCAATAAAAAATTAATTAATTAAAAAAATAAAACATATCTCAAACAAAAATAAAAGGAACAGGAAATCACCAACTAGTTTGAAAGTCCACAATATACTTATAGAAATAAAAATGTCA
>NW_024070207.1:15204258-15211384 GCF_014754425.2 Oryx dammah
AAACTACAGACCTTGGGCTACAATAGGAAACCTAAGAGCAATAACCAGCGGATCGGGGTCTTCCCAACTTAACAAGAACATACTCCATCTTTACAGGGCTATTTACAAGAGGAAACCCTTAAAAACATTGACTTGTGCCTTATAATAACATACTTGCTCTGAGCTTTTGGCTCAGATCTGCCACTTAACTAGCTTGGAGACTGGGAAATCCACTTTTCTGGGCCTCAGCTTCTAAAGTTGTTAAAGCAGGGGACTAAAGTAGACAACATTCTTCTAGCAGTCAAACTTGAAGATTCCATGGGAGTGCCAGAGATAGAACTGGATGGAGACTTATTCTTGAAAGGCAAGCTAGGGCCTTGTCTTCTCCTTTGGAATCTAACATGGTTAGACTATTGATAGATACCTTTCTGCTCTTCTAGTACTATCAATAGGTCACTAACCAAGTTTAAGGGAAGGAATAGGAGGGGGAAGAAGCAGAGAGCAATGCCTGTGTGCTGAGGCTACACCATGTGTTTTGTATTTGCCTAGATTTACACGTGGCCTAAAGCCTGTTTGTTTTGTGCCTGTATTGTTTCAACTTCCATCCATTTCTTTGGTTCTATAAATTGGCTTTAACCCAATTCTCTCTGTTTTGGTCATTAAATTTCAAATTGATTCTGGCTTTGTGTACAATCTCCTTCTTTCTTTAATAACAGAATTGATCTCACTCCAGAGTGATGGTCAGAAACTTGAAAGCAGGCTAGTTACTGTTCGCTTCCCTGCATTCAGTTTCCTACCATTTACCTTCCTTTGGATTTGCTCATTACAGCGGTGTCCAGCAGCTTGGGCCTCAAATTCCTCTCTGATGGGCGGAGACCTCTTATGTGGAGGGAAGCTGGGTAATTCAGTGCCCCTTGGGAATATACTGTTAGGACGGTCACAGCAAACAAGCCTGAAATGAGTAATGGAACCAAAGCAGTCTAGTCCTAGCCCAGTGAAGCTCTTCAGTTGGTAAAAGTCTTTGGACACTTGCCAAGACCCGAAATGGTCCCATCTTACCTGAGCATAGAAGGGAGCTGTACCTGAGCAATGACAGCTCATCTGGCCCAGAGATGTGCTGGTAAATGCTTAACAACTGGCTCTGTGGGGGGTGGGGGGAGGGAGAAAGCTCTGATTTGTCACATTTGCCATTTTCCATAGGGAAAATACTCTCACCATTGCAGGCAAGCTAACAGCATGACATCGCCAAATCTGGAGTTGAAAAAGAGATGAACACAATTGGCCCTTAAGGGAAGTGCAAGCAAACTCCAGTGCCTCACCCAACAGCATCTGTAAGATGGGTCCACATGGTCCAAAGCTGCCAGACCTGGGTTTTCTGGGAATGGCAAGGATTGGGGAAGAGAGAGTGGTGCTTATGTACTGTCCTGCCTCTCCAACCTGCTCCTTGGAAAAGAAGCGTTAGAATTGAGTGTAAATGGTCATATACTTTAAACTCCCTTGGAGAAAAACTCAGTGGTATCATGTTCCTCCCAACATGTTTTTTTTTCCCCCTACATTTTAGGTCACCTTAAGTTGCATTCATGGGACCTTAGTAGGCTTTTAAATAAGACTGCCTTCCTGTTTCAGTCTCTAGAAATGAAATTCCACCATATCCTGATAATGGAGAATCCTTTCTCCATACCTAAAACCTAAGAAATGTGTCAGTTCAGTTCAGTCACTGAGTCGTGTCCGAATCTTTGCGACGGCATGGATTGCAGCACGCCAGGCCTCCCTGTCCATCACCATCTCCAGGAGTTCACTCAGACTCACGTCTATCCAGTCCGTGATGCCATCCAGCCATCTCATCCTCGGTCGTCCCCTTCTCCTCCTGTCCCCAATCCCTCCCAGCATCAGAGTCTTTTCCAATGAATCAACTCCACATGAGGTGGCCAAAGGACTGGAGCTTCAGCTTTAGCATCATTCCTTCCAAAGAAATCCCAGGGTTGATCTCCTTCAGAATGGACTGGTTGGATCTCCTTGCAGTCCAAGGGACTCTCAAGAGTCTTCTCCAACACCACAGTTCAAAAGCATCAATTCTTCGGTGCTCAGCCTTCTTCACAGTCCAACTCTCACATCCATACATGACTACTGGAAAAACCATAGCCTTGACTAGATGGACCTTAGTCAGCAAAGTAATGTCTCTGCTTTTGAATATGCTATCTAGGTTGGTCATAACTTTTCTTCCAAGGAGCAAGCGTCTTTCAAGTTCATGGCTGCAGTCACCATCTGCAATGATTTTGGAGCCCAAGAAAGTGAAGTCCATCACTGTTTCCATTGTTTCTCCATCTATTTGCCATGAAATCATGGACCGGATGCCACAATCTTAGTTTTTTGAATGTTGAGTTTTAAACCAGCGTCTCACTCTTCTCTTTCACCTTCATCAAGAGGTTCTTTAGTTCCTCTTTGCTTTCTGATGTAAGAGTGGTGTCATCTGCATATCTGAGGTTATTGATATTTCCTCTGGCAATCTTGATTCCAGCTTGTGCTTTATCTAGCCTGGCATTTTGCATGATGTACTCTACATGTAAGTTAAATTAGCAGGGTGACAATATACAGCCTTGACATACTCATTTCTCAATTTATAACCAGTCTGTTGTTCCATGTCTGGTTGTCACTATTGCTCTTTGGCCTGCATATAGATTTCTCAGGAGGAAGGTAAGGTGGTTTGGTATTCCCATCTCTTGAAGAATTTTGCACAGTTTTGTGATCTACACAGTCAAAAGCTTTGGCATAGTCAGTAAAGCAGTAGCAGATGTTTTTCTGGAACTCTTCTTGCTTTTTATATGATCCAATGGATGTTGGAAATTTGATCTCTGGTTCTTCTGCCTTTTCCAGATCAAATTTGAATATCTGGAAGTTCTTGGTTCACATACTGTTGAAGCCTAACTAGGAGAATTTTGAGCATTACTTTGCCAGCATGTGAGATGAGTGCAATTGTGCAGTAGTTTTAACATTCTTTGGCGCTGCCTTTCTTTGGGATTGGAATGAAAACTGACCTTTTCCAGTCTCGTGACCACTGCTGAGTTTTCCAAATGTGCTGGCATGTTGAGTGCAGCACTTTCACAGCATCATCTTTTAGGATTTGAAATGGCTCAGCTGGAATTCAATCACCTCCAGTAGCTTTGTTTGTAGTGATGCTTCCTAATGCTCAGTTGACTTCACACTCCAGGATGTCTGCCTCTAGGTGAGTGATCACGCCATCATAGTTATCTGGGACATTCTTTCTGGTACAGTTCTCCTGTGTATTCTTGCCACCTCTTCTTAATATCTTCTGCTTCTGTTAGGTCCATACCATTTCTGGCCTTAATTGTGCCCATCTTTGCATGAAATGTTTCCTTGGTATCTCTAATTCTCTTGAAGAGATCTCTAGTCTTTCCCATTCTATTGTTTCCCTCTATTTCTTTGCATTGATCACTGAGGAAGACTTTCTTATTGCTCCTTGCTATTCTTTGGAACTCTTGGAACTTTAGAACTTGCTACTCTTTGGAACTTGCTATTCTTTTGAACTTGCATTCAAATGGGTATATCTTTCCTTTTCTCCTTTGCTTTTGGCTTCTCTTCCTTTCTCAGCTATTTGTAAGGCCTGCTCAGACAGCCATTTTGCTTTTTTGCATTTCTTTTTCTTAGGGATGATCTTGCTCCCTGTTTCCTGTACAGTGTCATGAACCTCCATCCGTAGTTCACCAGGCACTCTGTCTATCAGATCTAGTCCCTTAAATCTATTTCTCACTTCCACTGTATAATTGCTCAGTTCAGTTCAGTTCAGTCGCTCAGTCATGTCTGACTCTTTGCAACGCTATGAATTGCAGCATGCCAGGCCTCCCTGTCCATCACCAACTCCCTGAGTTTACCCAAACTCATGTCCATTGAGTCGGTGACATCATCCAGCCATCTCATCCTCTGTCGTCCCCTTCTCCTTCTGCACCCCCCAATCCCTCCCAGCATCAGAGTCTTTTCCAATGAGTCAACTCTTTGCATGAGGTGGCCAAAGTATTGGAGTTCAGCTTCAGCATCAGTCCTTCCAATGAACACCCAGGACTGATCTCCTTCAGAATGGACTGATTGGATCTGCTTGCAGTCCAAGGGACTCTCAAGAGTCTTCTCCAACACCAGAGTTCAAAAGCATCTATTCTTCAGCACTCAGCCTTCTTCACAGTCCAAATCTCACATCCATACGTGACCACTGGAAAAACCATAGCCTTGACTAGATGGACCTTTGTTGGCAAAGTAATGTCACTGCTTTTTAATATGCTATCCAGGTATAATCTTTAGGGATTTGATTTAGGTCA
Organism: Oryx dammah; assembly: GCF_014754425.2. Lineage (NCBI taxonomy): Eukaryota > Metazoa > Chordata > Mammalia > Artiodactyla > Bovidae > Oryx > Oryx dammah. The sequence continues at coordinate 15,208,566 of NW_024070207.1, forward strand.
TACCTGAATGGTCTAGTGGTTTTCCCTACTTTGTTCAATTTAAGTCTGAATTTGGCAATAAGGAGTTCATGATCTGAGCCACAGTCAGCTCCCAGTCTTGTTTTTGCTGACTATATAGAGCTTCTCTATCTTTGGCTGCAAGGAATATAATAAGTCTGATACCGGTGTTGACCATCTGGTGATGTTCATGTGTAGAGTCTTCTCTTGTGTTGTTGGAAGAAGGTGTTTGCTATCACCAGTGCATTCTCTTGGCAAAACCTGCTTTGCCCTGCTTCATTCTGTATTCCAAGGCCAAATTTGCCTGTTATTCCAGGTGTTTCTTGACTTCCTACTTTTGCATTCCAGTCCCCTATAATGAAAAGGACATCTTTTTTGGGTGTTAATTCTAGAAGGTCTTGTAGGTCTTCATAGAACCGTTCAACTTCTTCAGCTTCACTGGTCAGGGCATAGACTTGGATTACTGTGATATTGAATGATTTGCCTTGGAAATGAACAGAGATCATTCTGTCATTTTTGAGACTGCATCCAAGTACTGCATTTCTTTTGTTGACTATGATGGCTACTCCATTTCTTGTAAGGGATTCTTGCCCACAGTAGTAGATATAATAGTCATCTGAGTTAAATTCACCCATTCCAGTCCATTTTAGTTCGCTGATTCCTAAAATGTCTACATTCACTCTTGCCATCTCCTGTTTGACCACTTTCAATTTGCCTTGATTCATGGACTTAACATTCCTTGTTCCTGTGCAATATTGTTCTTTACAGCACTGAACTTTACTTCCATCACCAGTCACATCCACAACTAGGTGTTGTTTTTGCTTTGGCTCCATCTCTTCATTCTTTCTGGAGTTATTTCTCCACTCTTCTCCAATAGCTTATTGGGCACCTACCAACCTGGGGAATTCATCTTTCAGTGTCATATCTTTTTGCCTTTTTGTGCTGTTCATGGAGTTCTCAAGGCAAGAATACTGAAGTGGTTTGCCATTGTCTTCTTCAGTAGACCACATTTTGTCAGAAATCTCCATTATGACTTTTCCATCTTGGGTGGCCCTATATGGCATGGCTCAGTTTCATTGAGTTAGACAAGTCTGTGATCCATGTGATGAGTTTTGTTAGTTTTCTGTAATTGTGGTTTTCATTCTGTCTGCCCTCTGATGGATAAGGATAAGAGGCTTCCCAACTTATATGTTTCATATGATCAAGTTGGTTAATATTTCCATTCTGTTTTGAAATGATGTCTTTTGTGATTTTTTTAGGTCCTTGCCACTCAAGGGCTTCCCTTGTAGCTCAGTTGCTAAAGAATCTGCCTGCAGTGCAGGAGACCCGGGTTCAATCCCTGGGTTGGGAAGATCCCCTGGAGAAGGAAATGGCAACCTACTCCAGTATCCTTGCCTGGAAAATCTCATGGACAGAGGAGCCTGGTGGGCTGCAGTACATGGGGTCGCAAAGAGTCGTTATGACTGAGCAACTAACACTGACTTACTTACTTTGCTACTCAAAGTGTGGTCCCTCTATCAATTGCCTTGGAATTTTGGGAACCTGGGGGCTTGGTAGAAATGCATAACCTCAGGCCCTGCCTCGGACTTTCAGGATCATAATCTGAATTTTAACAAGGCCCCAGGTGGTTCACAAGTGCATTTGAATTTAGGAACATTGCTTTAGAGCAGTTGTTTTCTACTTGACTCCTTCCTATGTGATTCTAATATGCAAGCAGAGTTGAGAATCATTGGTTCAGGGCTATCTGTTGTGGAGATCTAAAATTACCTCAAACTCTCTTAAAAACCCAATACCTTAGGAGCCTCTCCATTCCAGGAATAGTTTACTCTCTTTATAATGCAGATGCAGTTTTCAGGTTTAATCCTGGGGACAAGTCTGAACTGCTAGCCACTGTTTACCTTGAATGGCTTGTTCTGGAGTTAGGAAGGAGGAGGAGTTAGCAACTGGCCTAGCAGTTTGGGGGGGGGGTGTTTTATTTATTTTTAAATTTACTTTTATTGGAGTACAATTGCTTTATAATATTGTATTCGGTTCTGCTGTATAATGAAGTGAATCAGCTACTGTTGTTGTTTAGTCACTATGTCATGTCTGACCTTTTGCAACCCCATGCACTGTAGCCCACCAGGCTCCTCTGTCTATGGGATTTCCCAGGCAAGAATACTGGAATAGGTTGCCATTTCTTTCTCCAAGGGATCTTCCCAGGGATCGAATATGCGCTTCCTACATTGACAGGCAGATTCTTTACCATTGTGCCACTTGGGAAGACCATGTAAGTCAATGTTACTCCCCCAATTCGTCCTACCCTGCCCCTCACTCACTGTGTCCACAAGTCTGTCCTCTATGTCTGTGTCTCTATTTCTGCCCTGCAAACAGGCTCTTCTACACCATTTTCCTGGATTCTATACATATGTGTTAACATGAGATATTTGTTTTTCTGACTGACTTCCCTCTGTATGACAGACTCTAGATCCATCATGCAGTTCCTTAATTATGCTGAAAATTACCCCATGGCCCACTTCAGTTCAGTTCAGTCGCTCAGTCATGTCCTACTCTTTGCGACCCCATGAATCACAGCACGCCAGGCCTCCCTGTCCATCACCATCTCCTGGAGTTCACTCAGACTCACGTCCATCCAGTCCGTGATGCCATCCAGCCATCTCATCCTCGGTCGTCCCCTTCTCCTCCTGCCCCCAATCCCTCCCAGCATCAGAGTCTTTTCCAATGAATCAACTCTTCCCATGAGGTGGCCAAAGGACTGGAGCTTCAGCTTTAGCATCATTCCTTCCAAAGAAATCCCAGGGTTGATCTCCTTCAGAATGGAC
>NW_024070207.1:15211484-15211768 GCF_014754425.2 Oryx dammah
CGGTGCTCAGCCTTCTTCACAGTCCAACTCTCACATCCATACATGACCACAGGAAAAACCATAGCCTTGACTAGACGGACCTTAGTCGGCAAAGTAATGTCTCTGCTTTTGAATATACTATCTAGGTTGGCCATAACTTTTCTTCCAAGGAGTAAGCGTCTTTTAATTTCATGGCTGCAGTCACCATCTGCAGTGAATTTGGAGCCCCCCAAAATAAAGTCTGACACTGTTTCCACTGTTTCCCCATCTATTTCCCATGAAGTGATGGGACCGGATGCCATGAT
>NW_024070207.1:15214768-15279912 GCF_014754425.2 Oryx dammah
TTGCTGAAGCCTGGCTTGGAGAATTTTGAGCATTACTTTACTAGCGTAGCGGTTAGGCAGGCAGGCAGTCTAGGGTCTGGAGGTCAGGAGTTCGGATCCCCATCCTAATGGCCCAATTAGGCTCTTGTATTTGAGTCTCAGTCTGGGCATGGCACTTCTTAGAGCTTCTTGGAAGGAAGAACTCTTACAAGCCTAGTTTTAGGTCACAGTTTTCCCCTCTCTGTTTACTCCATTGATCAGATCCCTTTTCTTTCTATCTTTAAGGGTTCCCTCAAATTTTCTGGGCTATTGCTGGATGCCTTTCTTATTTTTTTTTTAGCCTTGTTATGGTTTAATTATTTTGAAAATGTGTTTTTTGCAGTTCAATGAGACTGGGGCATGAAAGAGAAGTAAATACATGTACTCAGTCCACCATCTTTTGTCAGAACACCTTTCCCAGAGGTGTATGCAAAAGTCATGGTCTGAAGCATTCTCCAAACTGTCACAATCACACCTCAGCACCTTCAAGCCAATAGTCATAATCAAAGGATCATGCAGACAACTAAGAATGTACTGAAGAAGACTATTCAGGGAGACTGGCTGATACTGCCTAGGTCTTTAGTTGGTTCTTTTGTCATTTTATATTCAATGTAGTGAGGAAAACTTGTTGATTTACTAATTGTGTGACATCTCCAGCCTTGCCCTGTTTGTGTCCACTCTGACTTTGATGAGGCCTTAAAAGTTTAAATTCCCGAAGCTATTCCATTTCCACCTAAAATGACCTCCTAACAGATGGTATGTATTTAATGAATAATTGTTAGTTGATGAATGAATGTATGACTGTGCCTACAAAGCACTCATTTGTACCATGAGACTTTGTCTCTACTAGTAGGTTAGAAGCTGACCTAAGCTGGATTTCTGCTCTCTAATTTAGGCAACAGACCATGGGTCATGTGAGTCCAGAGGCAGATGGGCAGGTGTGGCATTAACATAATGATCAAAAGGAAAGATCTTCCTGGGGAGATTTGTCAACAACCAAACCCTTGGACTCATCTCTGCCACAGCCATCTGTTGGTGATTTTTTAGTCTCACTTTTGGAAGACACAGCATAACAATAAAATGAAGAAAGTGATTCTTCTCTAGTTCCCGAGATGGCCAAAATTGAGTCACCTGGAATTTATGCTCTTATTAGAAGAATACAACAGCTGATATCCACCAGGAAGCTTCCTTGTTAGTGTTTAGAGATGATATTTTAGATAAGGGAGGATGTGGATTATGTATGCCAGGAGGCATTGTGCCAGGCAGTGTTTTTGTTCCCTGGACTAAGTTATGATTGCAGACTTATAGAAATTGGTTGGTGTGGAATTAAAATACAGTCTTCAGAGCAAACAGAATTTTAGTCAGGTTTTGCTTGATGTAATACAACCTGACACAGAAACGATTGCCTGGAGGAAAACCTGTCCTCTAGCCATCTGAGCAAATGGCAATATTCTAAAGGAATTCTACTGTCTGTTGGATAATGTTGCCTTTGCTCAAAACACATGCTGACCACCTGTGTCTTACATATATCCCCTGTTGTTACTTCACCATCCATACTAAGAATGTTTTCTTAAAGTCTTTCCCCTGGTTTAGTTATATGGCTAACTTTCTGCCTTTTTTCCCACCAGGAGTCCCTGCTTCACACTCTTCCCTTACAAAAAGAGGAAACAGGAGTGTAATGACAGATGAAAGATATGTGTTTTAAGGCTTAAAGTTAAAAGAAAAACAGTATGTGGAGGAGTTCGACTCCCTAAGCATGGGGGACATTGTTAGAACAGAAAACACTGTCTTTTGCTGGAGCTATATACAGCTTATTGTCCTTGGTGGTATGACTGTCCATATCCTGGAATTTCTTGTAGGAAATAGCTGCACTTCATGTGGAAACTTTGCAAGGGACAGGACCCTAGAGGAAAAACAATCAAAAGGATTTGTGAAAACAGAGGGAGAAAAAGAAATAGAGAAGAAGGAGAAGCAGAAAGAAAGCAATGTAATTGAGTTGATGGAAAGCTGTTTATGCATAGAAATAGGAAACAGTCTTGAAAGTTGTATTCCTTAATGACCTACAATCGTAGCTCTGAAGAAGGTAATCAAAGACAGACTTGTAAGAGCAAAGCAGATTGAGTAACTTCCTCGGTAACCCTATAGGAATTCTCAGTGAAAAGTCACTTGAAGAGAATTTTGGTTCATTAGAAAAGCTTCAGGGAGGCGGTCCTAAGATGGTGGAGGAATAGGATGGGGAGACCACTTTCTCCCCCACAAATTCATCAAAAGAACATTTGGACGCTGAGTAAATTCCACAAAACAACTTCTGAATGCTGGCAGAGGACATCAGGCACCCAGAAAAGCAGCCCACTGTCTTCGAAAGGAGGTAGGAAAAAATATAAAAGATAAAAAGAGACTCAAAAGAGGTAGGGACAGAGCTCTGCCCCAGGAAGGGAGTCTTAAAAAAGAGAGAAGTTTCCAAACACCAGGAAACACTCTCACTGGTGAGTCTGTGGCGAGCCTTGGAACATCAGAGGCCAACATGACCGGGAGGAAAAATAAAAAAAATAATTAAAACCCACATATTACGTGCCCAACGGTAACTCCCAGAGGAGAAGCAGTGCAGATGCCCGCATCCACCACTAGCAAGTGGGGGCTGGGCAGGGAGGCACGGGCTGCATTGCTTAGAGTAAGGACCAGGCCTGAATGCCCCAAAGGCAATCTGAGGGAACTAACTTGAGATAGCAAACCGAACTGTGGGATAGCTACCCCATGAAAAGCCCTAACCTAAGTCACTGCCAGGGCCGCTCACAGAACAAAGGACTGACTAGAGCTAACCAGCTGCGGACTGGCCCATCCCCCGCTGGAGACAGGCAGGCGAGGGCAGCCAGAGCTGGAAGGGGGCAATTGCGGCCCCAGAGAGGCATCATCTACCAAACTGCAAGTAGGCTTTGTTGCTAAGCAAGTCTTCTCGGGATTCTGGATGGTCAACATCCACCTGTGAAGGTGCGCTGGTTGTATACCCGGAAAACCGAGTGGTAGGGATGGGGGAGGAGATAAGTCGCAGTGACCGCACTTGCCAAACACCTGGTCACCTGAGCTGCTTGGTCTTGGGAAAGGCACAAAATGCACGCCCAACCGAGTCTGCGCCTTTGTGGAGTACCTGAGAACCTGAATCTGAGTGGCTTAGACCTGGGAAGTGCATACAACCCAAGGCCCACCTCAGACAGTTCCTGGCAGAGCAACCTAGAGCTTGAGCAGTATAGACTGGGAAAGCACACATGCTGTGAGTGGGGGCAAACCCAGTGTGGCCGAGACACTACGAGCACTCCCCACACATGCCAGTGATATTTGTTTGCAGAGTTCCTCCCTCCCCAAAGGAGGACTGAACAAATGAGCCTAAATAAGTGACCACCTTCGCCCCCTTGTGTCAGGGTGGAAATCAGACACTGAAGAGACCAGCAAACAGAAGAAGCTAAAACAGAGGGACCCGCCTTGGAAGTGACAGGTGCAATAGGTTAAAACCCTGTAGTTAGCACGGACTACATAGGAAGGGGCCTATAGATCTTGAGAAGTATAAGCCCGATCAAGGAACTATCTGAAAATGAACTGACCCCACACTGTCCACAACAACACCAGAGAAAGTCCTAGATATATCTACTATTTTTACGATCATTCTTTTTTTTTTTTGGTTGTTTTTTCTTCTTTTCTTCTTCTTTTTTTTACATTTTTTAATTTTTAAGTCCTCTATCTCTCCTTTAATTTTCATTTTTATAACCTATTATTACTTTTCCAAAAAAAGACCTTTTTTTATTTTTTTATTTAAATTTTATTTTTTTAATTTACAATACTGTATTGGTTTTGCCATACATTGACATGAATCCACCACAGGTGTACATGAGTTCCCAACCCTGAAAAAGCAAACTTCATACATATATTTTTTCTTTTTAATAATTCTTGTGACTTTGTTGTTTTCTTCTTCTTCTTTTCTTTAATATTGTATTTTTGAAAATCCAACCTCTACTCTAGATTTTTAATCTTTGCTTTTTGGTATTTGTTATCAATTTTGTACCTTCGAAAACCCAATCTTCAGTACCCATTTTTACTTGAGAGTGAGATTACTGGCTTGACTGCTCTCTCCTCCTTTGGACTCTCCTTTTTCTCCGCCAGGTTGCCTCTATCTCCTCCCTTCCCCTTCTCTTCTCTACCCAACTCTGTGAATCTCTGTGTGTTCCAGACGGTGGAGAACACTTAGGGAAATGATTACTGGCTGGATCTGTCTCTCTCCTTTTCATTCCCCTCTTTTATCCTACTGGCCACCTCTGTCTTCTTCCTCCCTCTCCTCTTCTCTGTATAACTCTGTGAACATCTCTGAGCGGTCCACACTGTGGAGTGCACACAAGGAAGTGATTACTGGCTAGCTTGCTCTCTCTTCTTTTGATTCCACCTCATCTCATTCCAGTCACCTCTAACTCCCCCCTCCCTCTTCTCTTCTCCATGTAACTCTGTGAACCTCTCTGGGTGTCCCTCAATGTAGAGAAACTTTTCATCTTTAACCTAGATGTTTTATCAAAGGTGCTGTATAGAAGGAGAAGTCTTGAGACTACTGTAAAAATAAAACTGAAAACTAGAAGCAGAAGGCTTAAGTCCAAATCCTGAGAACATCAGAGAACTCCTGACTCCAGGGAACATTAATCGATAGGAGCCCATCAAACACCTCCATATCTACACTGAAACCAAGCACCACCCAAGGGCCAACAAGTTCCAGAGCAAGACATACCATGCAAATTCTCCAGCAACATAGGAACACAGCCCTGAGCTTCAATATACAGGCAGCTCAAAGTTATTCCAAAACCATTGACATCTCATAACTCATTACTGGACACTTCATTGCACTCCAGAGAGAAGAAATCCAGCTCCACCCACAAGAACACTGACAAAAGCTTCCTTAACTAAGAAACCTTGACAAGCCACTGATACAACCCCACCCACAGTGAGGAAACTCCATAATAAAGAGAACTCCACAAACTGCCAGAATACAGAAAGGCCACCCCAAACTCAGCAATATAAACAAGATGAAGAGACAGAGGAATACACAGCAGGTAAAGGAACAGGATAAATGCCCACCAAACCAAACAAAAGAGGAAGAGATAGGGAATCTACCTGATAAAGAATTCCAAATAATGATAGTGAAAATAATCCAAAATCTTGAAATCAAAATGGAATCACAGATAAATAGCCTGGAGACAAGGATTGAGAAGATGCAAGAAAGGTTTAACAAGACCTAGAAGAAATAAAAAAGAGTCAATATATAATTAATAATGCAATAAATGAGATGAGAAACACTCTGGAGGCAACAAATAGTAGAATACTGGAGGCAGAAGATAGGATTAGTGAAATAGAATGGTAGAAATAAATGAATCAGATAGGAAAAAAGAAACACGAATAAAAAGAAATGAGGACAATCTCAGAGACCTCTGGGACAATATGAAATGCTCCAACATTCAAATTATAGGAGTCCCAGAAGAAGATGACAAAAAGAAAGACCATGAGAAAATACTTGAGGAGATAATAGTTGAAAACTTCCCTAAAATGGGGAAGGAAATAATCACCCAAGTCCAAGAAACCCAGAGAGTCCCAAACAGGATAAACCCAAGGCAAAACACCCCAAGACACATATTAATCAAATTAACAAAGATCAAACACAAAAAACAAATATTAAAAGCAGCAAGGGAAAAACAACAAATAACACACAAGGGGATTCCCATAAGGATAACAGCTGATCTTTGAATAGAAACTCTTCAGGCCAGGAGGGAATGGCAGGAAATACTTAAAGTGATGAAAGAAATTAACCTACAGCCCAGATTACTGTACCCAGCAAGGATCTCATTCAAATATGAAGGAGAAATCAAAAGCTTTACAGACAAGCAAAAGCTGAGAGAATTCAGCACCACCAAACCAGATTTCCAACAAATGCTAAAGGGTCTTCTCTAGACAGGAAACACAGAAAGGGTGTAAAACTTGAACCCAAAACAATAAAGTAAATGGCAATGGGATCATACTTATCAATCATTACCTTAAACGTAAATGGGTTGAATGCCCCAACCAAAAGACAAAACTGGCTGAATGGATACAAAAACAAGACCCCTATATATGTTGTCTACAAGAGACCCACCTTAAAACAAGGGACACATACAGACTGAAAGTGAAGGGCTGGAAAAAGATATTCCATGCAAAGAGAGACCAAAAGAAAGCAGGAGTAGCAATACTTATATCAGATAAAATAGACTTTAAAACAAAGGCTGTGAAAAGAGACAAAGAAGGACACTACATAATGATTAAAGGATCAATCCAAGAAGAAGATATAACAATTATAAATATATATGCACCCAACATACAAGCACTGCAATATGTTAGACAAATGCTAACAAGTATGAAAGGGGAAATTAACAATAACACAATAATAATAGTGGGAGAGTTTAATACACCACTCACACCTATGGATAGATCAACTAAACAGAAAATTAACAGAGAAACACAAACTTTAAATGATACAATAGGCCAGTTAGACCTAATTGATATCTATAGGACATTTCACTCCAAAACAATGAATTTCACCTTTTTTTCAAGTGCACATGGAACCTTCTCCAGGATAGATCACATTCTGGGCCATAAATCTAGCCTTGGCAAATGACTGATGTCCTTTAATGGACCTGGTGGTCTGGAGTCGACAATAAGAAAGTAAAAGAGAGAGAGAAAGAGAGAGAGAAAGACAGACACGGGTACCCAAGCTCTGATGGAGCAAAGGTGTTTTATTCAACATTGTGTGAGTATTTACACTGTCTTACAAGGTAGCTATTTTCAGCAGAGATAAAATCAAAGCTTACAAGTTATCAAGGAAACATGAGATCATCCATATGAAAGAGAGAGGGTTGTAAATAATCACTTTTACTATATGGTTCATGAAAAGGAAGAGGGTCGTAAATAGTTACTTATCACCATATGGAAAAAGTAACGAAGGAAATGCATGCATTCGTAAGCCCCCGGGAGCAGTTTGTTACTCCACTTAATTCCTTAATAAGGGACAGAGGATTCATGACATATCCAAAACAGCACACAGGAAGCCTCCTGTTAAATGCTTCCTGACAATTCCCCCTATTTTATTATATTTGTAAAAAATATCCTGACCCATTGAGTCTGTTTAGTATTAACCAACCTTATAGAAAGGCAATGATAAACAATGAATATAATTACCAAGACCATCACCAAAGTTATAGTTCCAGACCCGATGCTGTGGGTAATACTTTGTCTATGGCTATAACAAAAGGAAGTAGGACACAGGCCTGTATAAAATATGACTGATTATAGCAAAAGAAATAGTTACTATGACCACGACTGGTCCCTGTGAAATGTCCGGTCCAAGTTCCAAGTTCTTTGGTGCTCGCAGCAAGTTTCCAAATGTCCCATTGTTCAGGTCCACTCTTTATCAAGGATGATCCTAGGACGAGGTGGGGCTAATCCACCGTCAAGCCACCCAAGAAGTCCTTTGTCATGATAATACTTCATGGTAGTGTCAGTGACCTTCCATGTCACTTGCCTAACATAGTCACACACTGTGCTGTTAACCTCTTTTGAGCAGTTAGATAACAACATACCATGGGTTCCCCAATCAACAATTGTATGATTAGCCACAAACATTAATTTTCCTGATTTGGCTTGACATTTGTCCCAGTGAACAGGAGTATATGTAAAGTTCTTATAAGTAAACCCTTTGCATAATGTTCTTTGTTCTTTCTCTAACTCTTTCCCTAACACTTTCCCTAAAGTCTCAGTAGTATAAACATGGTTCACAGATAAAGAAAAGGCAGTAAATAGTCCAAGCAACGTCCGAAAATCCTTTTTGGGAGGCAGGGCGAAAGCCCAAGTTTGTCGGCTGATGTTTATGCACATTTTCTCTGGGCCCAGACACAATGGAAGGACTTCATAGCCTAAAGAAATGTTAATTAGTTTTCTCTCTTCCCCAGGGTGTGATGGCTCCTTCACATTCCAGGGAGGGGGCATATGGGTGGAGTCACTGGTTGACAGGATCGGTCCATTTTATCACCTGCACTAAAGGGAGGTTGGGTAAGTAAGCCCAGTTAAGTCTGATTAGTTAATCCGGCTGGAGAAGGGATCATGCAGGCCAACTGAGGTTTTCAGGACTCTGAGGCATTTCCTGTTGAGAAACCAGATTTTTAGCTTGATTAGTAAAGATTTTTATTTGTCCCCAAGTGGGGAGATCATAAGGGTGATTCCACCATGGCCCATATTGGAATTTCTTCCTCCTGGGCCTTTTGTTGTCCAATCTCCATTTTGAAGGCTCGGGGTCCACCATGGGTCGAATCTTCCAAAAAGGAAGCCATGTGAGTTCGTTGGATCCATTTGGGGAAATACAAGCATAGCCCTTTCCCTGTAAGATTAGTTTCCCAGATTTCCATTGTTTCATGAACCTGTCTTGGTACCAAATGGGCAGAGGAAGAGAAGTGTCTTTCAATTCCTCAAAATGCCTTTCTGTTCTCTTTAAGATATCTCTCTGTGGTAAGTTTAAAAAAATTAAAACAAATAAAGCTGTATTAACAATAGTTATAGGTTTAGAAAATATGTTGGAATCTAGTAAAGTCTGCTTTAGATAAGGAAGACAGTGTTCCTGTGTATTCCCCCTTTTTAATTTTTTTTATTCACAACTTTAGTGTATGATGTGTTCATTTGACTATGTCTTGTGCCTGTGGATTATAAGGAATACCTGTAATATGTTTAATAGAAAAAGATTGTAAAAATTGTTTAAAGTGTCTAGAAATATAGGCAGGGCCATTGTCTGTTTTTATAGAACTAGGAGTTGCCATTATAGCAAAATAAGCTAATAAATGAGTTATAATGTGTTGTGTAGCTTCACCACAAAGAGGTGTGGCCCAAATAGAAGAAGAAAGAAAATGGAGAAAGTTCAGGGCAATGAGTTATATCCATTTGCCATAGTTCATTAGGTTGCAAACTGCAAGGATTCATACCTTGTGTGATGGGTCGAAGATGTAGAGGTCTACAAGTAGAGCAATTACTAATAATTTCTTTAGCCTGGTGGTATGGGATTTTCCATAGCTGGTGTAGGGAGCCAGCATTGTTATGCAACAGAGCATGCTGGTTTTTTTTGAGTAGCAAAGGAAAATGGTTTATCAGCCTGCTCATTATCATAAGTCATGGGGCCAAGAAGACAAGAATGTGCTCGAATATGTATAATATAAATGGGAGAATTGTGGTTTTTAACAACAGACTGTAGTTCGAAAAAGAGTTGTTGAATAATAGGTTGATTGGAGTTTATGGTGGAGGTTTCTATATATTTTTTTTAAATACAAAAACAGAATATATAGACTCAGAGACTATATTAATGGGGTAAAGCTGTAGGCAAATAACTTGAATAAGAGCATATAATTTATTTTGTTGAGCAGGATGAAATTTAGTATAGAAGACTTTATATTCCTTAAGAGACCAGGATGAAGCTTTGGTGTTTTAGTCCCATCTATATAAAAAACCTCAGCCTGTGGTATAGACTGTGAGCTGATAATGCAATAAATAATAAATTCAGTATTTTTGACGAAATTCCACAGCTTACAAGAAGGATAATGAAATGAAATTTCTCCAAAATATTCCAGAAAAGCTATTTGGAAATCGGTAGAAGTTTGTAATGCATTCTCAAATTGAGATTTATTGATAGGTATTACAATTTTATGAGGATCAGAGCCAATTAGAGTTTTAGACCTATTTTTTTTCATTGATAATGATTAGAGCAATTAAATCAAGGTAGGATGTAAGTGACTTTATTCCCCTAAAATGGTTATAGATCTATTTTACTGGGTGTTCTTGTGGGCAAGAAGTCCTGTGGGAGAATGAAGAGAGGGGAGTACAAATAATTTTAGAGGTAAATCTAGTTTAATGTGAGTAAGAAATTGTTTTTGTAATTTACTTTGCACTAAATAGAGTTCCTCTCGTGTCTCTTGAGAAAGTGAACGAGGGCTATTTAAATCAGGATCTCCTTTTAAAGTATTAAATAGGTTATTCAGTTGATAATTAGCAATATCTAAAGAAGTTCTAATTCAATTTATATCACCTAAGAGCTTTTGAAAATCATTTAAGGTTGATAATTTATCAGTACGGATCTGAGTTAGTTGGAGAGTAATACATTGTATATTAACAACAAACCCTAAGTAATGGTAAGGTGTAGAGGTCTGAATATTTTTCAGGGGCAATAATTAATCCAGAGTTTTTTAAGCATAGTTAAGTTATATCAAACATGTGTTGAGTTTCTAAGATAGATGGAGCCAAAACCAGAAAACAATATATCATCCATATAGTGAATAACAATAAAGTTAGGAAATTGCTTTCTCACAGGCTCAAGGGCTTTGGCTACATTCTACTGACACTTGATGGGAGAATTCATCATCTCTTGAGGGGGTACAGTCCATTGGTACCGTTTTTGAAGTCCAATATGATTAGGATAAGGGAGAGAGAAAGCAAATCTCTCTCAGTCTAAAGGATGTAAAAGTATATTAAAAAAGCAATCTTGTAAATCAATAATAATAATATGCCAATTTTGAGGAATAGTGGTAGGTGATGGGATTTCTGGTTGTAATGCACCCATAGGTTTCATAGATGCGTTAACTTTTCTAAGATCTGTTAGGAGATGCCATTTGTTAGATTTCTTTTTTATAACAAAAATAGGAGAGTTCCAAGGAGAACAAGATTCCTCAATATGCTTTAATTCTAGTTGTGTATCTATAAGTTCTTTAGCCGCCTGTAATTTTTCTTTCATGAGGGACCACTGTTCTGTCCAAATAGGCTCATTATTCTTCCAAGTTATTTTAATAATTGTATTGTTTGTTAAATGAGCAGTGGCCCCTAGGAAAAATGTGGAATGTATATCTGAGTTTGCCATTGCATAAGCAAGTCCCTTTTTATTAGATTAAGGGGAGCATCTATCACATAAGGTTTTAATGTTGCAGGTTGGCCTTCTGGTCCCTCACATGGATAAATCTGAGTACTCTGATAAACCTCTTGTACTTTGGTTTGAGAAATCCCTGTAATTTGGCAAGAATTTTTTTTTTTGTATAGGCCAGGATTTGGGCCATAAATGTTTGGAAATAATAGTAATATCAGATCCAGTGTCGAGGAAACCAGAAAATCTTTTACCATAAATTTCGATATTTATAGTCAGTCGGGCAAATTCAGATACTAATGATGTCCAAAAGGACTGTTTTTGATCTGTACTGCTGAATCTGCCCGTCTGTACATCATTAGAGGAGTTAATAGAAATGTAAGGTAAAAGAAGTAATTGAGCTATTTTATCCCCCTTTTTGAATTGTCATAAAATCTGAGATGACATCATAATTTGAATTTCTCCTTTATAATCTGAATCAATTACTCCAGGGTGAACAGTAATTCCTTTAGAAGTCAAACTAGATCAGCCAAGTAAAAGACTGAAGGTTCGTGGGGGCAGAGGTCCAAAAAATCTGGTAGGTATTCTAGAGGGGACTGCCTGAGGGTAAAGGAGAAAGTAATTTAGGGCTGATATATTGATGGCAGCACTGCCGGATATTGAGGATTTGAGGGAAAAGATGGAATTTGTCCCTGGTTTTTGTTGAAGGGGACCTGGGGGGGTCCCCTCCTTGGAGTTTCCCAAAACAGGTCTCCCTTCAATGTCAAGTTTAGATTTACAATCTTTAGCCCAATGCATTCCTCTACAGCAGTGAGGGTAGATTTTTGGAGGTTTTTTATTAACTTTCTTAGGGCAGTACGTTTTTAAATGGTTCTTATCTCCACATGTAAAGCATCCTTCATTTCCCTTTCTTAAGGCAGCAACCATTGTTTCAGCTAGCATTTGAAACTTTTGAGTTTCTGATCCTAGATTGTGACAAGCCTTCAAATAATCAATAATAGTCCCTGTCTCACGAATTGGAGTTATAGCTTTTTGACATTCCTGATTTGCATTTTCATAAGCAAGTAATTTCTCTAGTTGCCTTTTGGCTTCTTCTCCAATTACAGTACAGGAAATAGCAGTTTGTAGTCTAGCTACAAACTCAGCATATGTTTCACTGGGTCCCTGTAATATTTTAGTATAGCTACCTGTAGGCTCCCCTTGAGGAGTAATTCGATCCCAAGCTTCAAGGGCCACTGTTTTTCATTGTTCATGTAACAAGGGAGGGCACTGTATTTGAACTTCTATAGCGTCAAATTGTCCTGTACAAGTTAGCATTTCAAAAGTAATTTGATTTTGGGGAATGACAGCTAGAGCATTTCTGTTGGCATGATCTCTGGCTATATCATGAAACCACATCATCCATTGAAGATATTCTCCTGGTTTAAGTAGAGCTTTTATTCAAGTTCACCAATCATGGGGAATAAAATTTCCAATAGAGGACATTATAGAATTTAGAAGTACTTTAGTAAAAGGTGAATGTGAGCCATACATAGTTATAGCTTTTTTAATTTGTTGCATGTGATAGAAGTTAATACCCTTATATTGAGGTATTATGTGCCCTTGAGCGTCAGGATTTCTTAAAACTGGAAAGGTGGAGAAACCATCGGCTTCAGAGACCTGTGATTGCAAAGCCAGCAATTCAGAGAGCCTCTGTCTTGAAGGAGAGTGAGTAGGTAAATTATTGTTATTCAGAAAGGTGTTGTTGGTTTTAATGTCAAAAGGTGTCTTAGGGGAGTCATTGCCAGAATCATTAGGTTCTAGCAAGGGAGAGACTTTGAGATTTGTGCCCGCTGGCAGGGGAGGAGTGCTTGGAGAAACCGGGGCAGGGCTTGTAGGAAAAACTTGAAATATTTTATGTTGTTCTAATTGGGCCTTTTGTAAGTTTCATCATCTAATTCATATTCATGTAATAAGTGTTCTGCCTGTTGCTGAATATTAGGAGGGCTAGAATTACCTTGAAATGGCAAAATCACAGCTTCAGTGAGAGCCCATAGAGGCCAAAAATCTATCAGGATATTTTTTCCTTGTCTGGCAGCACATTCAACATTCTCTTTGGCCCGGTGCCAAATTTCTAAATCAAAACTACCTTCATCAGGGAACCAAGGGTTATATTCAACCACTGTCTGAAGGCAAGCCTCTATTCACTGAGGCAAAACTGAAAGTCCCTGAACTTTAAATAAGTGCTGAAGTAAAGTAGAAAAGTACTGGGGCTTTCCAGCCATTTGACCCATGTCTTAGTACTTACTGGCCTCAATAGGCCCTTGAGGTCACTCCGTCTGACTCTGCCACGTGTACCAGGTCCCTGTTCGGGCGCCACTTTTTGAGGTCCTTTAATGGACCAGAACCTGGTGGTCCAGTCGACAATAAGAAAGTAAAAGAGAGCGAGAAACAGAGAGAGAGAGAGAAAGAAGGACATGGGGACCCAAGCTCTGATGGAGCAAAGGTGTTTTATTCAACATTGTGTGAGGATTTATACTGTCTTACAAGGTAGCTATTTTCAGCAGAGATAAAACCGAAAGTTATCAAGGAAACATGAGGTCACCCATTTGAAAGAGAGAGGGTTGTAAATAATCACTTTTACCATATGTTTCATAAAAAGGAAGAGGGTCATAAATAGTTACTTATCACCGTATGGAAAAAGTAACGAAGGAAATGCATGCATTCCTAAGCCCGCAGGAGTAGTTTGCTACTCCACTTAATTCCTGAATACTCAGGAATTAATAAGGGACAGAGGATTCATGACAGATCCAAAACAGCACAAAGGAAGCCTCCTGTTAAATGCTTCCTGACCAAAAAAAAAATGGAAATCATTCCAAGCATCTTTTCTGACCACAATGCAGTAAGATTAGATGTCAATTACAGGAGAAAAACTATTAAAAATTCCAACATATGGAGGCTGAACAACACACTGCTGAATAACCAACAAATCACAGAAGAAATCAAAAAAGAAATCAAAATATACAGAGAAATGAATGAAAATGAAAACACAACAACCCAAAACCTGTGGGACACTGTAAAAGCAGTGCTAAGGGGAAGGTTCATAGCAATACAGGCATACCTCAGGAAACAAGAAAAAAGTTAAATAAATAACCTAACTCTACACCTAAAGCAACTAGAAAAGGAAGAAATGAAGAACCACATGGTTAGCAGAAGGAAAGAAATCTTAAAAATTAGGGCAGAAATAAATGCAAAAGAAACAAAAGAGACCATAGCAAAAATCAACAAAGCCAAACGCTGATTCTTTGAGAGGATAAATAAAATTGAGAAACCATTAGCCAGACTCATCAAGAAACAAAGGGAGAAAAATCAAATCAATAAAATTAGAAATGAAAATGGAGAGATCACAAAAGACAACACAGAAATACAAAGGATCATAAGAGACTACTATCAGCAACTATATGCCAATAAAATGGACAACGTGGATGAAATGGACAAATTCTTAGAAAACTACAACTTTCCAAAACTGAACCAGGAAGAAATAGAAAATCTTAACAGACCCATCACAAGCATGGAAATTGAAACTGTAATCAGAAATCTTCCACCAAACAAAAGCCCAGGTCCATATGGCTTCACAGCTGAATTCTACCAAAAATTTAGAGAAGAGCTAACACCTATCCTACTCAAACTCTTCCAGAAAACTGCAGAGGAAGGTCAGCTTCCAAACTCATTCTATGAGGCTACCATCACCCTAATACCAAAACCAGAAAAAGATGCCACAAAAAAAGAAAACTACAGGCCAATATCACTGATGAACATAGATGCAAAAATCCTTAACAAAATTCTAGCAATCAGAATCCAACAACATATTAAAAAGATCATACATCATGACCAAGTGGGCTTTATCCCAGGGATGCAAGGATTCTTTAATATCCACAAATCAATCAATGTAATACACCACATTAACAAATTGAAAAATAAAAGCCATATGATTATCTCAATAGATGCAGAGAAAACCTTTGACAAAATTCAACATCCATTTATGATAAAATCCCTCCAGAAAGCAGGAATAGAAGGAACATGAGTGAGTGAGTGAAGTCACTCAGTCGTGTCTGACTCTTTGCGGCGCTATGGACTGTAGCCTACCAGGCTTCTCTGTCCATGGGATTTTCCAGGCAATAGTACTGGAGTGGATTGCCATTTCCTTCTCCAGGAGATCTTCCTGACCCAGGGATCGAACCCAGGTCTCCTGCACTGTAGACAGACGCTTTACCGTCTGAGCCACCAGGGAAGTCCATACCTCAACATAATAAAAGCTATATATGACAAACCCACAGCAAACATTATCTTCAATGGTAAAAAAATTGAAAGCATTTCTCCTAAAGTCAGGAATAAGACAAGAGTGCCCACTCTTACCACTACTATGCAACATAGTTTTGGCCACAGCAATCACAGCAGAAAAAGAAATAAAAGGAATCCAAATTGGAAAAGAAGAAGTAAAACTCTCACTGTTTGCAGATGACATGATCCTCTACATAGAAAACCCTAAAGACTCCACCAGAAAATTACTAGAGCTAATCAATGAATATAGTAAAGTTGCAGGATCTAAAATCAACACACAGAAATCCCTTGCATTTCTATACACTAATAATGAGAAAATAGAGAAATTAAGGAGACAATTCCATTCACCATTGCAACGAAGAGAATAAATACTTAGGAATATATCTACCTAAAGAAACAAAAGACCTATATATAGAAAACTATAAAACACTGGTGAAAGAAATCAAAGAGGACAATAATAGATGGAGAAATATACCATGTTCATGGATCAGAAGAATCAATACAGTGAAAATGAGTATGCTACCCAAAGCAATCTACAGATTCAATGCAATCCCTATCAAGATACCAGCGGTATTTTTCACAGAGCTAGAACAAATAATTTCACAATTTGTATGGAAATACAAAAAACCTTGAATAGCCAAAGCAATCTTGAGAAAAAAGAATGGAACTGGAGGAATCAACCTGCCTGTCTTCAGGCTCTACTACAAAGCCACAGTCATCAGACAGTATGGTACTGGCACAAAGACAGAAATATAGATCAATGGAACAAAATAGAAAGCCCATGGATACATCCACACACCTATGGACACCTTATCTTTGACAAAGGAGGCAAGAATATACACTGGATTAAAGACAATCTCTTTAACAAGTGGTTCTGTGAAAACTGGTTGACCACTTGTAAAAGAATGAAAGTACAACACTTTATAACACCATACACAAAAATAAACTCAAAATGGATTAAAGATCTAAATGTAAGACCAGAAAATATAAAACTAGAGGAGAACATAGGCAAAACACTCTCTGACATAAATCACAGCAGGATCCTCTATGACCCACCTCCCAGCATATTGGAAATAAAAGCAAAAAAGGGGGGGGGGATCTAATTAAAATTAAAAGCTTCTGCACAACAAAGGAAACTATAAGCAAGGTGAAAAGACAGCCTTCAGAATGGGAGAAATTAATAGCAAATGAAGCAACTGACAAATTAATCTCAAAAATATACAAGCAACTTATGCAGCTCAATTCGAGGAAAATAAAGAACCCAATCAAAAAATGGGCCAAAGAACTAAATAGACATTTCTCCAAAGAAGACATACAGATGGTGAACAAACACATGAAAAGATGCTCAACATCACTCATTATCAGAGAATTGCAAATCAAAACTACAATCAGGTACCATATCATGCCAGTCAGAATGGCTGCAATCCAAAAGTCTACAAGCAATAAATGCTCAAGAGGGTGTGGAGAAAACGGAACCCTCTTACTCGGTTGGTGGGAATGCAATCTAGTACAGTCACTATCGAGAACAGTGTGGAGATTCCTTAAAAAACTGGAAATAGAAATGCCATATGACCCAGAAATCTCACTTCTGGGCATACACACCGAGGAAATCAGAATTGAAGGAGACACGTGTACCCCAATGTTCATCGCAGCACTGTTTATAATAGCCAGGACATGGAAGCAACCTAGATGTCCATCAGCAGACAAATGAATAAGAAAGCTGTGGTACATATACACAATGGAGTATTACTCAGCCATTAAAAAGAATACATTTGAATCCGTTCTAATGAGGTGGAGGAAACTGAAGCCTATTATACAGAGTGAAGTAAGCAAGAAAGAAAAACACCAATACAGTATACTAACACATATGTATGGAATTTAGAAAGATGGTAACGATAATCCTGTATGTGAGACAACATAAGAGACACAGATGTATAGAATAGTCTTTTGGACTCTGTGAGAGAGGGCGAGAGTGGTATGATTAGGGAGAATGGCATTGAAACATGTGTATTATCATATGTGAAATGAATTGCCAGTCCAGGTTCGATGCATGATACAGAATGCTTGGTGCTGGTGCACTGGGATGACCCAGAGAGATGGTATGGGGAGGGAGGTGGGAGGGGGGTTCAGGATGGGGAACACATGTACACCCATGGCGGATTCATCTCAATATAGGGCAAAAGCAATACAATATTGTAAAGTAATTAGCCTCCAATTAAAATAAATAAATATATACCAAAAAAAGAGAGAAACTGTCACAACACAAATGCAGACAGACAGGGACACTGGCTAGCCACGTGGTCTTAACAAAAAACAAAAAGCTTCAGATTCACTGTAAGAGAATGGGGGGTGTTTCTCAATATCTACATATTCAGTTATCACAGTAGAATGGAAAATGTATCAAATCTGTAGTCAGATGATTTGGGTTAAATATTAGATCTGTCATTCAGTAGGTCTTGGACTTGGTAGCAATCTTTACTGAGCCTTGATTTTCAGATATATAACATTTATCTCAGAAATATTTTCATCATGCATCAAATGAGATCATACATGAAAAGCACCTGCTTAGAAATCATTTATCATTATTGTCATTGTTTCAGTGCATAAGTTTTCAATTTACTAAAACAAAAAATTACATTCCTCCAGGGTACTGTCAAGTACAGATCAATATCAGGCCATCCATATGGCCTTTATTGTGTTAATTTGCAACTTCAACCTCATAATATTTACTCCCTGACAGTGCTTTCGTTACTACAAGAGATTCTGGATTTTGGAGATACGTACTTCTTCTCTGCAGAGAGAAAAAAATTGGTCAAGGGTGGACTTTCCTAAAACGTGGAAATCCTTCATCCTTAGTATTGCTAAGAATTCACATTCAAGAACAACCGATTTTCAAAATACCCATCAATGGTGGCCAAGCACTCTTAATAAGCTGATTGTTCAACATTCTGAATAAAAAACTTCAGGAAGAAAAGTATGGCTAGTTCCTAATGAAATTTGAGTAAAATTTATTAAAGTGAGAAGGACATGGTGTCCAGTTTGATATTTTCTTGTTTACACCTATGTGCTATCAGACCACAGATGCAGCAGGTTAGTTAGGTAGTTCTGAGAAGGATAATGGATTTTAATATTGAATAACAGTACCTAGAATTTACAGAGCACCTGATATTCAAGTACTTCTCAGATATCATCTCATTAATTTTCAAGCCCATCTTATGAAGCAGATGTTGTTTTCAATATACTCATGTGAAAAATAAGTATCCGAAAGGTCAAAAGGCAAGGTAAAACAAGCTAAAGATAGAGCTAAGGATTAGAATTCAGGCCCATTGACTTCCACTCTGTTCCTTTTATTATTTTTTGAAATGTCAGAGGTAATAATTTAAGTCAAAAAGATGTTCTTTCAACAACATCAAGTTAACTAAAAGACTGTCATTGAGATGTCTCACATTTGGGCTTTGGTTCATTTGTTAATCGATTGTTAACAGTTTGTTAACTGTGCCTACCATAGCATAAAGTTAGAACCAAATCAAAGAGCCTTCATACCTGGGATGATCAGAAAGTCCTTATTACAACACTTTCCTAGGTGTGTTTCCCAGTTTTTTAATTTACTACATCTTTTCTAAATAAGTACATCAATGATCATATGTTTATGAAAGAAGAAAAGATTAAATAGATCTAAAATATTTGTTTTTCCTATTTACTATATCACAGATCTTTTAATGTTAATTTTCCATGTGAAATAAGTTAGTGGCCATGTCTCAACACAGTTTTAATCAAGTTATAGCCACCAAGTAAGCCACAATCACTATATGGTTAATGTTCAAGTGCTCCAAAATTAGTAGTCTACAGTTCTAAGGAATCTGACATTGAAAAGGTTCTTGAGTCTTTTCACCCTTCAAAATTGTTCACTTATAAGCAGGAAAGAAACCTACTGAAGTTGTGTCAAAAGGCTAGAAAAATAATGGAGTAACTGATTTGTTTCCTAATTCCAAGTAATAGAATATAATAACTCATTTATATATATTTATCTCTTAGCTGATATTATGAGTGGACAATGCATTCTTTTGTTTTTTTAATTTATTTATTTTAATTGGAGGCTAATTACTTTTTCTTTTCTTTTAACTTTTAAAGTTATTTATTTGTTTTTGGTTGTGATGGGTCTTCATTACTTTGCATGGGCTTTTTCTAGTTGCAGCAAATGGAGGCTACTGTTTGTTGCTGTGCATGGGCTTCTCACTGCAGTGGCTTCTCTTGTTGCAGAGCACGGGCCTTAGGCTGTGGGCTCAGTAGTTGTGGTGCATGAGCTTAGTTGCTCTGCAGCATGTGGGATCTTGCTGGACCAGAGGACATAAGTTGGCAGGTGGATTCTTAACCACTATACCACGAGGGAAGTCCCAGTGCTATTTTCTATAGTTAATCTATTATGGAATAGTAATCAGGGATATTTTAAGGTCTTCTGTTCTTGATAATAAAGATTAGGGTAAGGTGGTTCCAGGTTAATTTCTTCCAAAAAGTTAGCTAA
Organism: Oryx dammah; assembly: GCF_014754425.2. Classification (NCBI taxonomy): domain Eukaryota; kingdom Metazoa; phylum Chordata; class Mammalia; order Artiodactyla; family Bovidae; genus Oryx; species Oryx dammah. The sequence goes on from NW_024070207.1 coordinate 15,234,574, forward strand.
CAATGATACTGATTATCTCCCTCTTCTTATTCATTAGCTACAATCATAAGGGAAAGTAGAGCCGATGATGGGGGGGAGATGCAATGTTTTCAGTCTCATGCCACAAGTACCAGATTTCATTAAGGAAATGATAGAAATGTAGTCATATCAATAAAGTAAATTGTAAGAATGGGATATGGAGCCTGTCATCATTGGCAGTAGAGTTTTCTTTTCTCTACCCAAGGATTTCTGGTTTTTCTCAAAGTGCTTATTTGTGGGAGAGAATCATGTGGTTTCCCTTTGCATTATATTCACCTTGGAATTTTCCCATTTTCATTATATCCAGTATCATTCATGAAATAGACATTTCCTCTCGTACTCTGGCGGAGAAGGCAATGGCACCCCCACTCCAGTACTCTTGCCTGGAAAATCCCATGGATGGAGGAACCTGGTAGGCTGCAGTTCATGGGGTCGCTATGAGTCAGACACGACTGAGCAACTTCACTTTCAGTTTTCACTTTCATGCATTGGAGAAGGAAATGGCAACCCACTCCAGTGTTCTTGCCTGGAGAATCCCAGGGACAGGGGAGCCTGGTGGGCTGCCATCTCTGGGGTCGCACAGAGTCGGACACGACTGAAGTGACTTAGCAGCAGCAGTAGCAGCTAGTACTCTGGAGCCATTGAAAAGTCAGGTAGTGGATCTCTGTTCTCACTGATACGTGGGTCAAGACATAGCATATTACATCATAAAGTTACCAGGGTTTTAAGGGCTTTAAATTAAAAAAAAAAAAGAGCCTTGTTATTTTCAGTTCAATACCCCGTTATTGAGCCATTACATTGGGACAAGCACTTTGTGAGGTGTTGGGATACAAAGATGAAAAGTCATAGTTGCTGTTGTAATGATGCTCCCAAGCTGATGGAAGAAACAGACATGGAAACATATAACTTCTAAACCAATTTGGTAAGTACAGAGATATGCAGAGGATGTTAGAAGAGCAGTCTCTTATTCCAGATGAGTCTGTTATGAAACCCAATGTATTCTTCCAACATCTACCAAAAAGTAATTTTTGATATCCTGGGAGATTGTTTGAGCAAAGGCTCTATTATAAACAACCCCAGACCCATTTCACGCCTCTGCTATTTGATTGCTATGTTTTGTCTCCTCCTTTTATACTAGCTTGAAAGATCAGTTGAATGACTCAAGCCCTAACTTGGATATACCTATCTATTTCAGGGAGGAAGATTATGTCTTTCTCATTTTTTATCCCTGTGAGGTAAGTGTATTTCATGGATGAGAAAACTGAGGCTTAATGAGTAGGACTTTCCCAAAGTCACATAGCTTATAAGTGGCAGAGCAGGGGATTAAAACACGGGAGAGTTCTTAACTATAGCACAAATGTTTCCCAAATTTTGTTCTTTTGGGTACCACTTTCATGATTTTGCCACATCTATATTAACATCTATATTATTACTTACTTAATTTAAAAAATTACTCTTTCCTTTTTAGAAAACTTAATCTTATCTTAGGCAATATAATCTGAGTAATCACAGTTTTCTAATACCACCCATGTGTGTGTATACCCATTCAATAAAATAAATATATAAATATTATCATGAAAATAATAGTTTGTTGTTGTTGTTGTTGTTGTTTAGTTGCTAAGTTATTGCTGACTCTTTGCGACCCCATGGACTGTAGCCCACCAGGCTTCTTTGTCCATGGGATTTCCCAGGCAAGAATATTGGAGTGGGTTGCCATTTCCTTCTCCAGGGAAATCTTCCCAACCCAGGGCTTGAACACATGTCTCCTGCTTGGCAGGCAGATTCTTTACCACTGAGCCACTAGGGAAGTTCAAATATTAGTTTATGTACCACTTAAAATCATCTTACATATCACAAAGAGTATGCATGCCATTCTTTGGAAACAGTGCCCTACTCTATGCTATTTGTATATCTAGCTAATTTATCACAATTGCATGCCTGGTAATGGGTATGTTGAATGAAACTTGGGCCATTAGGTGCTGTCTCTCTTTTTTTTTTTTTTTTACCTTCTCCAGAAGAAGAACTGACTGATTTGAAAAGACCCTGATGTGGGGAGAGATTGAAGGTGGGAGGAAAAGGGGACGACAGAGGATGAGGTGGTTGGATGGCATCACTAACTCAATGGACATGAGTCTGATTAAACTCCAGGAGTTGGTGATGGACAGAGAAGCCTGGTGTGCTGGAATCCATGGGGTCGCAAAGAGTCGAACATGATTGAGCGACTGAAATGAACTGAACTGAACCAAAAGAATTATTTACAGAACAATGAGGGCCATCTGAAGAAGTGATTATGGCCCAGATACAAGAGAAAGTGAGGGCTGACTGATGGAGCCATAGCCAGGAAAAAAAAATGTTTTAGTAAGAAGAAAATCTGGACTAAGGAGAGAACAGACTTCACTAGTAAGCAGTTAAGGGGTGGAAGCTGGAACTAAAGCACTGAAAAAATTGGCAGTATTGAGGGACTTGAAGCTATGTACCAGTGATTGTAATGTATAGATAAGTAAAGCAATACAAGCTTCTTTTACTCCAGTGTTGTCATAACTCAGTTTGAGGAAATGTGTCTGAAATCAGGCTCATCAATGTTTTCAACACTATTGCCACTCTGCTTGAGAGACTCCCAAGCATTCAGGTGCTGGCAGCTTGTGTGAAGAATAAGCAGTTAACTGGCTGCCTGACTGTTCTAGGGCTTCCCTGATAGCTCAGATGGTAAAGAATCTGCCTGCAATGAAGAAGACCTGTGTTTGATCCCTGGATTGGGAAGATCCTCTGGAGGAGGGCATGGCAAACCCCTCCAGTATTCTTGCCTGGAGAATCCCCATGGACAGAGGAGCCTGGTGGGCTACAGTCCATAAGGTCACAAACAGCCAGACATGACTGAAGTGACTGATCATGAACAAACATGGTGGCTGTTCTAAGAGCCAAGAAAACAGTTTGTATATGTGAGCAGGCCTGTATTGTTATTATCTTTGCTTCTTTGGGATAAGGTAATGATTATAGATATTAATGAGGAGTGTTTGCTTGAACCTGATGGACTGTACTCAGCTTAAATGTGAGTTGTTGCTGTTGTTGTTTTCAATTTGTACCATTAACACAAAACATTTAGGAAGAAGCCATAATATTAAGGATGATATCAGAAGGCTTGTGGTGAAACCCAATAAGGTAGTATCCCCGTTTTGTCTTAATTGGTTTTAACTAGCAATCAAAGAGGCCAGATGGCCTCCCCTGGGTAGGAGAGCATTACATTTTAGGGAAATACATGCTTGTCCTTCTTCATGAATATTCGTACTCTTGTTCCTGCCAACATCATCATTTTTCATTTTCTCTATCCAACAGCAATTCAGATTGCATTTGCAGTCTTTAAGAATATGACATTGATATTAAGACATCAATCTGTGGAATTTTTTTCATTAAGATGCTAGCTTTGTTAACCTGCATTTTGGTGTCCTGTTATAAATTGGGGGAAATATCCCTCTTTGGATTATACTGAAAACAATTTAGAAACACACTACAGAAAATGACAATAAAATAGTAAGTTTGCCTTTTGAAATCTGGAGTCATTTATAGCAAAAAAAAAAGAAGAAGAAGAAGAAGAAGAGCTAATGAATTTGATGTCAGATGTCGAGCGAGTCAACAGGATAGGATTTGGGGGGAAAACCAGGATAAGATTTTTCTGGAAAAGCCTTGGGAAGTGAGAGAGAAAGGCAGAGTAGTTTGTAGAATGAGAGCTACACCCAAACTGTCAAATTGAGTTGGAAGTTTCAGTATGTACTTCTGTTCTTATGCTCAAAAAATGAGATTGATCATTCCATCTTCTAGGGTCTTCTCTATTTCCTTCCATTTGGTTTGTGTTAAAAGCTAATTTTGGCACTATGCCATCATCTATTTTATATGTTCTTTCTGTGTTTTGTGAGTTTTTTCTATTACGCATACTATGTTCTGTTCAAAACAGCACAGATGAGATTTACTATTATTTTCACGTCTAGATCATAAGTCCTGAGAGAACATGTATCATATTGATTATCAATGTAAAGCATCCTTTAAACATCAGCTCTTTGCAAGGCACCAAATAGGGATACATATAGAACCATAAAGAAACTACAGTCCCTGGCTCTTAACATGTACAATTAAGCTGGCCAGAAAAGAAATTAATCCCCGAAGAGACAACTAATAGTCTAAAATATAGCCTCTGGTTTTTAAAAAAAACTTCAGACAAATATATTATAACTTAGCAAAATTATTTCTCAGAACTTCAGAGTTGTTCCTTTGGGCCTTACAAACTTATTCTAAAGTGGCTACCACTGTTCCAAATGATCTTTGAAAATCCTCTTTAACATTGTCTTCAGAGCCTGTGATCCATAGTTTGGCATTTCCTCAGATGCCAAAAACATTTCTACTCAGAAGATGAAAATTGATTTCAGGGAACAGTTAAGAGTCATTTGGAGACAAGGGTGGTAAATAAGAAAGCCAAACAATTGAGATATGCCCACAAATCAATAAGGCTGGTTTTCTTGGATGGTTAGGAAAAAGATTTTGAGTTCCCAATTTTTTCCCCCAATATTAGTGTCATTGGAATAGTTGGACAGCCTCCAAGCTATCAACAGGCAATTCTCAATCTGGATACTATGTCTTTCAGAGAATTGAGAGAGAGATTTTCTCCACAGAAACAATGTCATAAGTGGTAGTTTGATCTCCAGATAAGACAACAATAAAGTATAGCTGAAGAGAGTAATATTGTTCTTTTAACCACACCTAGTCAGGATTTAGAGCCTTATTTCTGTGGGGAAATGTAGTTGGTGTTCAAGTTCTCCCATAATTCTTGCAGCAGAATCTAAGACACCCTTATTTCCATGATAACATGGCTAGGAAGATCACATATTCCAGTTGGAGAAATACTGATAGATACTAGAGGTACCATGATTTGTTCTGTCTGTATTTATGAAACAGTCATTTCTCAAGTGTTTTTGAAACAGTTCTCTCCTTTTCAACTTCTCCTAGTTCTTTCTCTATCAATTCATCCTCTCTTGTGTTTTCTCTGTAGACTTACTCATTTTTATTCCATTGAAACAAACAGGCCTTTGTCCAACTTGATATTACCCCCACTAGACTTCATGTTTGCTATGACAAAAAAAAAAAAAAAAAAGCAAACACCCTCTTCCAACAACACAAGAGAAGACTCTACACATGGACATTACCAGATGGTCAACACCGAAATCAGATTGATTATATTCTTTGCAGCCAAAGATGGAGAAGCTCTATACAGTCAACAAAAACAAGACCAGGAGCTGACTGTGGCTCAGATCATGGACTCCTTATTACCAAATTCAGACTCAAATTTAAGAAAGTAGGGAAAACCGCTAGACCATTCAGGTATGACCTAAATCAAATCCCTTATGATTATACAGTGGAAGTGAGAAATAGATTTAAGGGCCTAGATCTGATAGATAGAGTGCCTGATGAATTATGGAATGAGGTTCGTGACATTCTACAGGAGACTGGGATCAAGACCATCCCCATGGAAAAGAAATGCAAAAAAGCAAAATGGCTGTCTGGGGAGGCCTTACAAATAGCTGTGAAAAGAAGAGAGGTGAAAAGCAAAGGAGAGAAGGAAAGATATAAGCATCTGAATGCAGAGTTCCAAAGAATAGCAAGAAGAGATAAGAAAGCCTTCTTCAGCAATCAATGCAAAGAAATAGAGGAAAACAACAGAATGGGAAAGACTAGAGATCTCTTCTAGAAAATTAGAGATACCAAGGGAACATTTCATGCAAAGATGGGCTCGATAAAGGACAGAAATGGTATGGACCTAACAGAAGCAGAAGATATTAAGAAGAGGTGGCAAGAATACACGGAAGAACTGTACAAAAAAGATCTTCACGACCCAGATAATCATGATGATGTGATCACTAATCTAGAGCCAGATATCTTGGAATGTGAAGTCAAGTGGGCCTTAGAAAGTATCACTATGAACAAAGCTAGTGGAGGTGTTGGAATTCCAGTTGAGCTGTTTCAAATCCTGAAAGATGAAGCTGTGAAAGTGCTGCACTCAATATGCCAGCAAATTTGGAAAACTCAGCAGTGACCACAGGACTGGAAAAGGTCAGTTTTCATTCCAATTCCAAAGAAAGGCAATGCCAAAGAATGGTCAAACGACCACACAATTGCACTCATCTCACATGCTAGTAAAGTAATGCTCAAAATTCTCCAAGCCAGGCTTCAGCAACATGTGAACCATGAACTTCCTGATGTTCAAGCTGGTTTTAGAAAAGGCAGAGGAACCAGAGATCAAATTGCCAACATCTGCTGGATCATGGAAAAAGCAAGAGAGTTCCAGAAAAACATCTATTTCTGCTTTATTGACTATGCCAAAGCCTTTGACTGTGTGGATCACAATAAACTGTGGAAAATTCTGAAAGATGGGAATACCAGACCACCTGACCTGCCTCTTGAGAAATCTGTATGCAGGTCAGGAAGCAACAGTTAGACCTGGACATGGAAAAACAGACTGGTTCCAAATAGGAAAAGGAGTATGTCAAGGCTGTGTATTGTTACCCTGCTTATTTAACTTCTATGCAGAGTCCATCATGAGAAATGCTGGACTGGAAGAAACACAAGCTGGAATCAAGATTGCCGGGAGAAATATCAATAACCTCAGATATGCAGATGACACCACCCTTATGGCAGAAAGTGAAGAAGTGCTAAAGAGCCTCCTGATGAAAGTGAAAGAGGAGAGCGAGAAAGTTGGCTTAAAGCTCAAGATTCAGAAAACTAACATCATGGCATCCGGTCCCATCACTTCATGGGAAATAGATGGGGAAACAGTGGAAACAGTGTCAGACTTTATTTTTTGGGGGCTCCAAAATCACTGTAGATGGTGACTGCAGCCATGAAATTAAAAGACACTTACTCCTTGGAAGAAAAGTTATGACCAACTTAGATAGTATATTCAAAAGCAGAGACATTACTTTGCCGACTAAGGTCCGTCTAGTCAAGGCTATGGTTTTTCCTGTGGTCATGTATGGATGTGAGAGTTGGACTGTGAAGAAGGCTGAGTGCTGAAGAATTGATGCTTTTGAGCTGTGGTGTTGGAGAAGACTCTTGAGAGTCCCTTGGACTGCAAGGAGATCCAACCAGTCCATTCTGAAGGAGATCAACCTTGGGATTTCTTTGGAAGGAATGATGCTGAAGCTGAAGCTCCAGTACTTTGGCCACCTCATATGAAGAGTTGACTCATTGGAAAAGACACTGATGCTGGGAGGGATTGTGGGCAGGAAGAGAAGGGGACGACCGAGGATGAGATGGATGGATGGCATCACTGACTCGATGGACATGAGTCTGAGTGAACTCCGGGAGATGGTGATGGACAGGGAGGCCTGGGGTGCTGTGATTCATGAGGTTGCAAAGAGTCGGACACGACTGAGTGACTGAACTGAACTGAGACTTCATGTCCTCTTTCTTGTCTCCTCGTTGTCCCACCTTTTTCTATCAAGAGATAGATAGATATCTATTTAAATACATATGGCTATATATATATATATATATATATATATATCTAATAAACATAAAGACATATCCTTTTATTTGGCTCATGTGATTATGGAGGCTGACAAGGCCCAAGATCTACAGGGTAAGTCAGCAAGCTCCAAGCCCAAAAGAGCTCATGCCATATTTCCACTTTGAGTCTGGAGACCTGAGAACTAGAACCTGATGGTATAGTTCTAGACTGAAGTCCAACAAGTTCAAGACCCAGGAAAAACTGATGTTTCAGTTTGAGTGCAAATACAGGAAAAAACCAGTGTTCCAATTGGAGAGCAGTAAGGCAAGAGCACTTCTGTCTTACTGAGAGAAGGTCAGACTTCTTTTTCTATTCAGGCCTTCAGCTGAATGGATGTAGGCCACTCACATTAGGGAGGATGATCTTTTTACTATTTACTGATTATCTCATCCAAAAACATCCTCACAGAAATACTCATCGTTAAAGTGTTAGTTGCTCAGTCAAATCTGACTCTTCGCGACCCTGTGGACGGTAGCCCACGTGGCTCCTCTGTCCCTGGAATTCTCCAGGCAAAAATACTGGAGTGGGTTGCCATTCCCATCTCCAGGGATCAAACCTGGGTCTCCTGCATTGTAGGCAGATTCTTTACCAACTGAGCCATCAGGGAATTGGCCAGAATCATGTTTAACCAAATATCTGGGCACCCATGGCTCAATCAAGTTGACACATAAAATTAACCGTCTCAGGAAGTAAACCTGAAATAAGTTAAGGTAGAAACCTTCAGTTTCTTCTGAGAGCTCCAATTCAAGGCCACATTTTGGTAAGCTAGCTACCAATTGAATTTAGGGTATAAAAGGTACAAAAGACAGTGGAGCACTGAGGCAAATAATTTTAAAACTCTCCTTTGCAAATTAGCAGCTCTCCTGTTTGTAGTTCTGAAAAATCTTCATTTTGAACCACATCCTCCATCAGCTTACATTAGTGTCCAAGCCTGAACATGGGCAGACCCATTCCTAAGAGATGATGTGGTTGACCATGAGTCGTAGTATAACTTTTTCCATCTTGACATTCTTGTAAATATTTCAAGTAGCTGCTGGTATTTTCCTGAAAGATCACCATCATCAAGCTTCCATTCAGCAGGACTTAAGAGCCCATTTCAGAGATGTGGATGATTATGAATAATGGCACTCATTTTAAATAAAAATTAACCAGCACGCCATGTGACCCTAGTAATAGGCTCACTGTTGACTGCTAAAATATTGATGAGAATCTCTAGGTGCACCTGGACAAATATAATGTTTTTGTATTTTTCAACCTGACTCAGTCTGTAGCTTGGTTTTGAAAATGCCATTCTTCATGTCATGAAAAATTTTCTTCAAATAACTACTCATTGGAGTCCTTTTATACTCAAGGGCCATTTTTTATACAAATGTACCAAGTATTCATTTTTTAAATCTTTTTTACTGCTTCTCTTAATTTTTTGCTTATTTCCTTCTCATCATATTTTCATGCTTTTTAAAAATTGTGGTAAAACATACATAACATAAAATTTGCCTTTTTAAGCCATTTTTATTGAGCTTTTTTATTTTTAATTGGAGGATAATTGCTTTACAATGTTGTGTTGGTTTCTACCATAAACAATATGAATCAACTCAAGGGCCATTTTTGACTATTGCTTTCAATATTGATCATGATTTCTAGTGTCAACCAACTGTATATATTGCTGAGGTCATCCTGAATTTATGGCTGCCTGCAGTAACATTCTCTAGCATACTGTCACTGGGAGATGTGTGTGTGTGTGTGTGTGTATTTGAAAATAACAGCTCAGAATGGTTTATCAAGTATGGAATTGTTAGTAATGTGGAAGCATATAGTAAATATATACTGTTCCTCAATTTAAGTAGTCACATATGGACCAGTCACCATGGGCCACATTAACAAGACAGGACAATTCCTGAATATTTTTGTGTAGTTTCCAGGCTGATTCTGGTAAGTGTTACAGAGCCACAGAGGTGTTGTTGCAGCCAGAACAGGACAACCAAGAAGATTCTGCTCATACTTTCCCCATTAACCCCAGGCAAAGAGGGTACACCAGTCTTGGCCTAAGTCTCCAAACTTTATGTGCAAGTTCAGGATCAGAGGGGGTTCAGAATCTGTAGAGAACACTTGTAAATTCTTTGTTTACATGCTGTTGTTCCCAAAAGTACTCTTCTTGGTTTAACTTAAATATTATAATTTGAAAAATCTTCCAAAGCCCTTTATGGCTTCTCTTTAACTGGATCAGTATAACCTGGTCCCTCATTGGACCCCAGTGTGGAACTTTTCATGATTGCTTGACCACTTACTTAATGGTTCCTCATACCAATATGGTACTGGTGGAACCTGTATGGGCCATCTGATCATCTTATTTTTAATCCACTCATTAAACCAGCTTTGCTTTCAGTTTTCATTCCTGAGTAACATTTTGCATAATGTCTATTGGATAGATATTTAATATGGTTCCAAAAAGTAACCAACATAGGAGTGAAGCTAGGTATCACTGAATACTTGGTCTTGTCTGTGCACATGTTCATCAAAGCCTATAGAGCAATCTGCATCCTGTTATTATCATTTAAATTTGGGTGTAAAGATCCCAAAGTGCTTCTATGTACCATGTTTTCTGTGTTCTCCACAAAGGTATTCTTTGCAGATATTAAAGGCAGCAGTGAAAATGACATGCACCTAATGTATAAAATCCCACTCCCACAACTATTTAAAGGCAACCCACCTTTCTTTCATGAACCCACACTATATCTGGACAATTCAGGCTGAGAACAACCACATGACAGTCTAAAATAATTTGTATAAAAGCAGAAGCTTTTTGCCTAAATTACCTAGAGAATGGTACATGAATAAAGAGGGTGCTAGGGACATTTCATTTGGGTGAAAAGACAATTAGACCATCCAGTTTTATTGACTATTAGTGTCATTCAAAATATGATGTGTTTAATTCTCAAAGATGATTAAACATCCTTTTCTTTTATCTGTTATGAGGCCAGCCTTCAGGTTTCGACTTCCTAGAAAGGTAGCTGAGCTGTAGAGCGCAAAGGAAATGTTTAGATGAAAAAAAATAGTCACAAAGATGACCATTGTTGCTTCTTGGAAACAGAGTGAAAAATGGGGTACTTCTCATGATGTTATAATAATATGGATGTCAGTCAACATTTTGTTATATAAAACAGTGTAAGGACCACAAGTATGCTATCTAGAGCCAAATGCTTTCAAAACTTATGTTTCCAAGAGACAAAGACTAAACAAAGGGCAATGTCCAAAACAAGAAAATAATAATAAATTCATTAATTCATTTTTTTCACATAGTTTCTTTTTTAATATAAATGTATTTATTTATATTGGAGGTTAATTACTTTACAATATTGTATTGGTTTTGCCATACATCAACATGAATCTGCCACAAGTATACACGTGTTCCCCATCCTGAACCCCCCTCCCTCCTCCCTCCCTGTACCATCCCTCTGGGTTATCTCAGTGCACCCACAAGACAGTTGTCTAAGTGGAGCTTTCTACTCAGATCAATGCTATAAATATCTAAGAGTATGAGTCTGGTATTCTGGTATAAAATGCGAAATTGTGAAATGCCTATATACTTGAATTTCTAACATCCTGCTGAACATCTCTATAATATTTCTCCAGACTCAAACTCAGTACATCCAAAAAGAAACTGGCAACCTGGCACTCTGCCCCCTCCTTCTTCCTAAACACTGGTTTTATCTTGTTCTACTAAGTTAAGAGGATCTCCAATTAGTTTATTAAAGCAGAATTTTTCTTCATTGAAGTTTTTATTAAGACTCCTGTTCCTGAAGATACCAGAAGAGAAATGTGGCAAGTATTATACACACAACATCACCTCAGAATTTGTTTTGATTTCAGTGATTTGGAAGGATAGATTTGGTGTGTGTGTGTGTGTGTGTGTGTGTGTGTGTGTGTGTGTTATTTTCGTGGGGGAGGTGATGGGGAAATATTTTAAGAATGCCCCAAGAAGAATAATTGAACAGCAATTTCTACTTGATGCCGGGACAAATGAGGATTAAGGACCCTATCTACTGTTCAGTTTTAATTTTCTTCTTCTCCTGAATATAGTGCAAAAGTACAGGACCAGGTATTTTTATTACAGAAAGAGGTTATTACATGTACAGCTAGGGGGAGAAGTGCCTTTTTGTATAGAATCATTATTGTAGTTTGTATAAGCAGTTGATAAACAAAGAAATATTAGAATGGGTCACCTACCCAGGCACTAAAATGGTTCTGTTACACTGAATGTTTCCCAATAGCAATGTTTTGCCTTTAGAAGTTTTTACTAAAAGAAAATTGATTGACTTTGCCTATTGGGAGAAACAGAATTGTTCTTTTCTTCCACCACCTACCTACGCATATAGTCTTCTATTTAAAGACAGTCCTTCAGTAGTATTGCTACAGAGTCTGGATATAAAGTGTGTAGTTAGATTGATTAAATGGCCTTAGCAAGCAGTGCATATATATGGACTTCATTTAGTTTGCAATTTTATGAAAGGAATCAGGGTAGGCTTCTACAAATTTAAATTGCCTTTTGCACAGGGATGGAATAGAAAAATGTTCTGGGAACAAATGTTAACAGCTGGATTTATGAACAAACCATTGATTTCCTCCAGAAGTGAAAGATAACAGAGGCAATACCTTGAGAATCAGAGACATTTTAAGGCAGGATTTGAAAAGGGAGAGGGAAGAAGCCAGTTAGACAGATGAACAAAGGTTCAGCAGAGCATCAGGGTAATCATTTTCCAAATAACTGTGACATCCTAAAATAACAAATGAGAATGGCAGTTTGAATTTGTCCAGAGTGGCATCTCCTGGAGTCTATGACAAAACCAGCTTCTCCTTGGATCGTAGTGCTAGGGCTTTCCTTTGAAAAAAATCATGGGATGGTAAGTGCCTCTAGCTTAAAGCCCTGGACTGCATATGTCACATACTGAGCCAACCCTTGTAAGAGAAGAAGAAATGAGTGGTGGAAGCAAAGTGATGTGGCAGTGAGCTTGTCAGATAGAAATAATAAAGCTCCATTCTTGATAGCAAGCAATTTGAGAGTCAGGGGTCTGAGGAGGGATTGATTAAGGTGGCCATGGTAACAAGAATTGAGGAAAATTTTAACAGAAACATTTTGATTCATTTCAGAGAGAGAAGATGGGCTGGATATGAGAAAAGACACAATAGAGAAAGAAATTATAAAAAGTATAGATCATGATTTCAGCTGTCCAGATAAAGAAGGAATGGAGGTTAAGGAAACTGAAGAAAAGACATTTAGATTTTGCAATAGCCTAAACTTTAGTTTTGCCTTACTAGTGCTTTATTGATCATAGAACAGGATGAGATTTCTCAGGGTTCCTCACTTTCTCTCCTCACCTCAGGGACAGTTTTGAGCACTGGTTCTGAACTTGGGATCTATGACCCCCGCAAAGAGTCCATGAATATGGACCCCAAGAGTGCCCTGAATTTGTAAGGGAAAAATTTATATCTTTATTTTAACTAATCTCTAATTGAAATGTAGCATTTTCTTTAATTATGAATATAGGCAACACACTGCAGTAGTTTTAACCATCCAAGTAATTTTTCTAACAGTAATAATCACAGATATTTTGCATATTATACTAAATTTTTACCAGGTTTTTTAAAATACAACTTATATTCATCACTATTTTGAATTTATGACATTTCTTAGTTATCACTGTCTTATTATCAATATTTAATGCACATGTTCCCCATCCTGAAACCCCCTCCCTCTTCCTTCCCCGTACCATCCCTCTGGGTTGTCTCAGTTTGTAAAATAATTAACCTCCAATTAAAATAAATAAATTTATACTAAAAATATATTTAATGCATTAATTTAAAAGTATATATGTTAAGATATCATAGTGTGTGTAAATGTTTTGAAAGCTGTATATTTCAATTTAATTAGTTTCCTTTAGAATCATGTGTATTTAATTTTACCTATTTGAAGAGATTTTTAGAGATCAGCTTCTGACATGACAGTGTGAAGAGCTCTGCTGATCTGCTCCCCAATAAAATGGAGATTATATATTATATAAAATTATACATTTACATATAATATATTATATGTAATTTTATATATTTATGTATATAGGTAATATATAGATATAGATGTCCCCATTTAAAGCCTCTGGAAATGGTCGTAATATAACCGGGAAGGGTTAATTTAAAATTTACACTGAATCTTTGTGACTTTAACCCTTTTTTGTTATTATAAACATACATAATGGCTGCTTTGGGGAGACAACCTGAGCTGCCCACCCACCTATGAAGAACTGTGAGAAAGTGAAACTAACACATTCCCCTGCCTGAGGCTTGCCATTTTTGAGGACATTTGCAAGGATTGAATAGCCTTTTTTCTCTATTTCCTCACCTCCCTTCCATCTCTGATTCATTTAAAAAAAAAAACAAAAAAAACCTAGTGACCTGGCCCTGACAAGATGGTTATTTGGAGGCACTAGCTTGCCATCTTCTCCATCAGCTCCTTTCCAAATAAAGTCATTTTCCTTGCCTCAACACCTCGTCTCTTGGATCCACTGGCCTGTTGTGCAGTGAGCAGAGCAAGCTTGGACTCAGTAACAATAAGGGCAAATGAGGAATGAAAAATCAGCTATTCAAGAAAATATATGGAAAAATTTTTATTAATACATATATTTTATTGGAGTATAGTTACAATGTTTCAGGTGCACAGCAAGGTGATTCAGTTATACATATATACAGATAATATTTTTGAGATTATTTTCCATTATAGAGTATTACAAGATATTAACTATAGTCCCCTGTAAGAAAATCTGGTATTTGAACCAAGACCACTCTTTCCCTCTGGCCTCTCAGTTCAGTGAGGAGACTCCACTCCAGATTGCTAGAACCAAGAACACAGGGCTCCCTCTCCCCACGGCTTTCAGCTTTCTTCCCAGGAGGACCAAGATGTCAGTGTTTTCTCATCCTACTCTCAGCTGCTTGTTGCTGAGGCTAAGCCCTGGGCAGTGCAGTTGAGGTGGGGATTCCTTTCTTCTCTCTACTCCACACTTGTGAAACAGTGGCTGTACGTTGGCTCTGGCATGCTGAAAATACTGCCACCCCACCTTACCTGAGAACTGAGCTCCTAGAATGGGGTTGTCACTCAAAAGAGAAGCTTACCTTCGTCCCCACCACTGGAGCTAGAGCCCAGGCCCAGAGATTTTCCTGGGATGGGGAGAGAAGGAGAGAAGTAGACCATTAAGCAGCTTGCTCCTGTTTTAGTAACAGACTTTCTTTGCAGTAGAGCATGGAGAAGTGTAAATCTAAAAAAAGAGTAGAGATTGTGGTGAGGGAAATGGGGCAGAGGACTGAGAACCTAATGCCTATAGAGGCTACACTATAGGTCAGCTAGTTTGTAGGAGAAATCAAGGTAATGAGTGAGCTGGGAGGAACCCTGAAGCTGCTGCTGCTGCTAAGTCACTTCCATCGTGTCCGACTCTGTGCGACCCCATAGACGGCAGCCCACCAGGCCCCCCATCCCTGGGATTCTCCAGGCAAGAACACTGGAGTGGGTTGCCATTTCCTTCTCCAATGCATGAAAGTGAAAACTGAAAGTGAAGTCGCTCAGTCATGTCCGACTCTTAGCGACCCCATAGTCTGCAGCCTACTAGGCTCTTCTGTCCATGGGATTTTCCAGGCAAGAGTACTGGAGTGGGGTGCCACTGCCTTCTCAAACCCTGATGAAATCAGAACAAATATCAAGTACTGACCTCGGAAGTTACTGATTAGATTAGGCTGTAGAGGAATTCATGCCTCAGGGCTATTGTAATGGCTAATAGAGCAATCAGCAGGCAAGTAGTGGAGCTTAACAGCTGAGTGTGGTCAGGGAAAGAGTAGAAGAGTTGCTGGTGTTCAGTTGCTTCAGTTGTGTGCAACGCTTTGCAACCCCATGGACTGCAACATGCCAGGCTCTTCTGTCCATGGGATTCTCCTGGCAAGAATACTGCAGTGGGTTGCCATTTCCTCCTCTGGGGATCTTCCCGACCCAGGGATAGTTCTTTACCATTAGCACCACCTGGAAAGCCCTCCTGAGGTGGTTAAAAAATGTTCTAAAGTCAGCTGTGGTAATGGTTGCATATATCTGTGATTATACCAGAAACCACTGATTTATATAAAAGGGTGAATTGTGTGGCATGTGAATTATATTTCAATAAAGCTATATTTTAAAAGAAAGGAAAAAAAGACTTTAAAGAAATTGTCCAATAGGTCTCACCAAACTTCCCAACAGGTCCATGGCACTTCAAAATGGATAAGAACATCTAATTCAAAGCTACTTTAGTAAGTAACGTTTAGTCCCCTAATGCTGTGCTGTGGCTGTATGACACCCACGAGACACATATGGCTATTTACCTTTGATTTTAAATTTAAAGTTCAGTTCCTCATTCACATTAGGCACATTTCAAGTGATCAACAGTCACATGTGGCTAGTGGCTACAGAATTGGAAAGTGCAAATACAGAACATTTCCATCATTGCAGAAAGTGCTATTAAACAGCACTGTAATTGCGCCACTTTACCCAGATCCAACTACCACCAAATTAGGTGAAAGGAGCAAATGGATTTCTTAGAAAGCTGACATCAGTATCAATCATAGAGCACCACTGTGTTCTTGGAACTTTACATGTTTCATTTAATCCTCTAACAACTGCATGGTAGGATTCTCATGTACAAATGAGTTTCTGAAACCAAGTAGACTTTAAATTGGAGCTAAAACCTCCCACCACTTCAAGAGGTAGGGTCAGTCATCAGAGATCCTAAAAAAGGACTTGGAGCTTGCCTGGAGAACTCTGGCAACCTTATATTAAAAGCTGCCAGAAAAAAAAAAAAAAAAAAAGCTGCCAGGTATTTCAGATCAGTTGAAGTATGCTTGGTTGGAATATCTGAGGCTGGATGCAGTTAGAGGATGAATATAAAATGTCTTTAATAGGAGCATAAAGAACACAAGCTGATTAACAATATTGCTCTGCTTTGTCTTGCCACTGTACTTGGATCACTCTCATATTGTTTGGTTCACAACTATAGCTGTAAAAATAGCAGCAACTGCAACAACAGAACAACTATACAGTTTAGCCAAGATTTAATGAAAAGGCTGTCACTGACTTGTCTGACTGCCAGACTGTGATTTTAAATTTGTCTCCTGGATTTTAGAAACAAATGCATTTCCCACCCTGAAGCCATCTTGTAGATATGTTTTCCAGTTCTTCTTCGTTTTCACATTGAAATGTGTTCCTTGATATGCATTACAATTTATGAATATTGGAAACAGCGAAAATATGAAACTAAAGTTAGGAGCAAATTTGACAATGTAAAGAAATTGCATCATTACAAGCTTCCAAAATGATATGTTTATAATGCATTTATCACTGTCATTTGGCTTACACTGGCCTCTTCATTGTAGCAGATATTTTCCTGTGGTTGCATGGGGATTTTTTTTTTTAAGCAGTCAAGTCATAATGACCTTTAACAATGATTTGATTCAGAGGTGGACCACCAATAAGAGTCAAACATTCTGTTATCGCCAAAACAGCTTTCCATTTTACTGTTTTGTTTTTTTTAGGAAATAGGAAATGATATATTAATTATGTTTTTCCTACTTGCAAAATGTCAATTTGAATTTCATGATTTGAAAGAGCTTCACTGACGGCTTAATTTATATCAAAGTTGCTTCTAATATTGCTTCACATAATACTTTAAAGAAGGTGTATAAAGGAATGATTCTCATCTATAAGAATGAAAATAAAGAAGGGACTGAATTCAGCATTTCTTTTCTGAACTAATGTACACCAGGCATTTGAGTGAGTATTCTTATTAATCTTCATTTTTCTCCATCATGAAAAAAATCTTTGCAATAAAGTGCATAAAGTGCACTAATCTGGAATGCATATCTCGAGTTTTTCCATATGTCTACACCCGTGTAACCATGACCTAGATCACGAGTCAGCAAACTTTTTTGTAAAGGCCAGAGAGTAAATATTTTAGGCTTTGCAAACCATATGGTCTCTGTCGCAACTACTCAACTTTGCCTTCTTTGCACAAAAGCAGCCTTAGACAATATGTAAACAAATGGGTGTGGCTGTGTGCCAATAAATATTTATTTAGGGACACTGAAACATGAGTTTCATATAATTTTCACATGCTATGAAATATTCTATTTTTTCATTTTCCCCCAACTATTTAAAATATAAAAATTCTCCAACACCAAAGAAATCTTCCTCAAGCCCCTTCTTAGTTTATACCCTCCCTACTGAGGCAATAGTCATTTGAACTTCTATTACTATTACCATTCATGAGATTTGCCTGTTTTTGAACTTCATACAGGGCTTCCCATGTGGCTCAGTGGTAAAGAATTCACTTGCCAAAGCAGGAGATGTGGGTTCCATCCCCTGGTGGAGGAATTGGCAACCCACTCCAGTATTCTTGCCTGGGAAATCCCATAGACAGAGGAGCCTGACAGGCTACAGTCCATGGGGTCGCAAGGAGTCAGAATCGACTTAGTGATTGAGAATGCACGCCTGAACTTCATAGAGGTGGAATCATACAATATGTAATTTTTGTGTGTCTGATTTCTTTCGCTTATGGGCTTCCCTGGTGGCTCAGACAGTAAAGAATCAGCCTAAAATGCAGGAGACTCTGGTTTGATTCCCGGGTTGGGAATATGCTCTGGAAAAGGGATTGGTTACCCACCCCAGTATTCTTGCCTAGAAGATCCTGTGGACAGAGGAGCCTGGCGTGCTACAGTCCATGGGATCACAAAGAGTCTGACACGACTAAGCAACTTTAACTTTTGCTTCACTTATAGGTCCTGTCTGCTATGCGATTCAACTAGGTGGTTTTTGTTGTTGTTTAGTTGCTAAGTTGTGACCCCGTGGACTGCAGTCTTCCAGGCTCCTCTGTGCATGGGATTTCCCAGGCAAGATTATTGACATGAGTTGCCATTTCCTTCTCCAGGGGATCTTCCTGACCCAGGGATCGAACCGTGTCTCCTGCATTGGCAAGTGAATTCTTCACTGCTGTGCCAGGAGGGAAGCCCCTGCAATGTGGTATACATGAGTAATTCATTTATTGTTGTGAAGCATTCTGCTATAGGAATACATAATTAATTATACATTATTTATTTGTTCTACTTTGTATGCTTGAGTTGTTTCCAGTTTGAGGCTATTATGAATAAAGTGAGCTTCCCTGGTAGCTCAGTTGGTAAAGAATCCACCTGCAATGCAGGAGACCCAAGTTGGATTCCTGAGTTGGGAAGATCCCCTGGAGAAGGGATAGGTTGACGAGTCCAGTATTCTTGAGCTTCCCTGGTGGCTCAGATGGTAAAGAATGCTCTTGCAATGTGGGTTGACCTGGTTCAATCCATGGGTTGGGAAGATCCCCTGGAGGAGGGCATGGCAACCCACTCCCCAGTATTCTTGCCTGGAGAATCCCCATGGACAGCCTACAGTCTATCCTCCTGGCGGGCTACAGCCCATGGGCTCGCACAGAGTTGGACACTACTGAGTGACTAAGCACATAAATAAAGCTGCTATGAACATTCTTGTGTGCATTTTTGGTAGACATAAGCATTGATTTCTCTCTCTGTGTCTCTTTTTCTCTTTGAGTGTGTGTGTGTGTGTGTGTGTGTGTGTGTGTGTGTGAAAAATGGCTCAAAACTGTTATATGTGCTTGTCAGAACCACTTGCAAAATATGGACTTGTGAGACCATGTGAGTCTCTCCCTTTTTTCATTTTTTTATGGTGAGAACTATTACAGCATCCAGTGTTAGATGGCAGTGGGAAAGTTCCTGGCAGAATAGGTAAGATGGAGAACTCCCTGCTGAAGTGAGCACTGCTCCCACCAAGAGCACGGAGAAAATCCTAAGACTGCAATGAGCTCTAGGCACACAGACATTGAAAATGGGCTACATCCAGTCCTGTACCTGCCTTACAAGGAGTACACCCCCCAGAAATCACATAGCCCTGCAGGGGCTAAGGAGGGCTGTAAATGTCTGGCACTAGAGATCTGGAAAACTGCTGGTCAGTTCATCATGTTGATCCCCTGTCAGCCCTGACTTCAGCTCTGGCTCACATACTACCATAATTGTGATTCCCAAACAATTGCATGTGTTAACTAAAATGGGAAAAAAATGAACATATTTTCTAGAGACAGATTATAATAATTTGTTTCTGAGCAGGAGATACTGCTGTAAGCAGTTTGCCTCTGAATAGGAGATAATAAAACTTAATTTCCAAGTTACATGGAGCACAAAAGAAACAAACATTGAAGGTTTCCAATGAGAAAGAAGTAATGGGAGTGATTTCTCTCTTCCCTGATCACCATGATTTTCCTTCTTCTATGTCTCAGTTTTCTTCATCACTCTCAGCCTCCCTCTTCCTCTCAAAGATTTTTATTTAGTTTCCTTCTCTGTGTAGATCTGTCTCTCGCTCTATTTTTTGTGTGTACCTCTCTCAATTTCTCAGTCTCAATCTTACCTTCTCTCTGTTTCACTCTGTGTTTGTGTTGCTGTTTTTTATCTTGCCATTTTTCACTGTCATTGTCTCTTTCTCTCTTGTATCATTGTATGTGTGTGTATCTCTCTGTATACGTGTGTGTGTCACTCTCTGTGTTTCTATTTCTTTTTATTTCTCTGTGTGTGTGTGTGTCTTTGTGTCAGTCTTGTGTCTTTGTGTGTGTCTCTCTCCATGGATGTCCTCTGTCTCTCTCACACCACACGTACTCACACACACAGGCCTACAGGCCTTTCTCTCAATCATAGAGAAAACAAAGCGAAGTATTCTGGAACATTGCACCTATTCAGAAAGAAGTTCAGTAAAGTGGAAACCCCTAAAGAAGAGTGGGGGCACCTTTCACCCTCATTCTGCTTGTTCAAATCTCAAGATAGAAATGGTCTAAATGCAAATTCTTATTGAGGTTTTGTCTGAAGCCACTCTTTTTAAACGAGCCAGCAGGGTTAGGCTTAAATATTGGGTAAATATGAGGTTGCCTATAGCATGTAATTTGAGGAAGGCCACACACAGCAAAATTTGCCATGGTGCTGTCATGCTATCTTTAGTGATTCACTTCATTAGTTTCACCATTGCTGTCTTTCTACTTTTCTCTTTGGAAATGCAAATATTCCTGGAAGATAGAATGTAATAAAGACATTCACAGTGAGATGTTAGCAGCTTGTGAGAGGCAAGAGAAGCTTCTAATGGCCACCTGGGATGGTGTGTGTGTGTGTGTGTGTATTTGCACATGTGTTTCCTTTACTAGAGATACAGTGAAAGTGGAAGTCACTTAGTCGTGTCCAACTCTTTGCGACCCCATGGACAGTCCATGGAATTCTCCAGGCCAGAATACTGGAGTAAGTAGCCTTTCCCTTCTCCAGGGGATCTTCCCAACCCAGGGATCAAACCCAGGTCTCCCACTTTGCAGGTGGATTCTTTACCAGCTGAACCACAAGGGAAGCCCTAGAGATATAAGGGGGTAGAAAATGGAGATGAGGATGACGAAAGAAAATTAGGAGTGAAATTAACTCTAAGAGTGTTAATTGGAAATTGACACACTTATTGTTGAGGGAACTAGGCCAAGTCACTTAGTTTCTGTAAACCTCAGCTTCTCTGGACAACAAATGTGGGAGAAGGTGTGGTGAGGGAGTACAGTAGGTTTTAGACTCCCTGATCCCTACTTTAATTAGAGACTCTCTTTTTTACAAGGTTCCTATATTGTTCTTTCCTATGTTGACTGAAGAAATTTGAAGAAAAGAAACTTGAAAAAATAATGCTAGATAATCTCTAAAGTCTCTTTCTACTCAGAACATCTCTGATTCCAATCCTAAAGCACACAGGTGTGGGACTACTTCCAGGATTCAGATATGCTTCATTTAAGAGCATGTATACTAAAAGATATGCCAAACAGTTTTATTAATCAGTAATTCTTCAATTTGTATATTTCACTACTTTTGATATACTCTTTAAAACTCTTTTAAATCACCCTTGGTCATTTTACAGATTTATTCATACAGACTTGTAAGCAGAAATTTATAAACAAAATTACATTTTCTCTTTGATTTACATTCTAGTGTCAAAACTCAATATACCCATAGAAAATATCAGAACCTCAATATGAATAAAAACATAGTTAGAAGGCAGCCCTGCTTGCTTTTAAACTATGGTACATAAAAAGCAAGTACTTTTCTGAAAAATCTTGATTTTTATCTATATAACACTAAATTTGATTGTGCTACCATTAAAATATTGTGCTAATTTGGCATTTGGGGAGATAAAGGTGGGGGGAGGGAACTTGGACATTTTTATCTTCTTAAACTCCTAAATAGAAGTCATCATATTCTCGTCTCCATGATATTCTCATCTAGAACATGTCCCTTTGAAATTCATAAGCAGATGCTTTCCTTTCAACTTTTCGTTGAAAGTTGTCAGGTATGGATCACTATTCTTGAATCCAGTAACCTCACCCCATTCAGTATACTCTGTTAATAATGAATTCCTGTTGCTCCTTTCCAAGCATGATGTTTCTTTGAACTCCAAAGCATGGAACTTCACACTAGTGGCCCCATGACCTTGTTCGGCAAATTTAGTGACTTTTGAATAAAGTTAATCCCTTCAAATGTACTTCTAATGGTTTGTAAGCAAAAGTTCCTCCCTTATTTCCCTAGTTTTGGCCTGCTGAACAATTTCAAGGACCCCTTTCATGAATCCTTTGGGTTAAAACTGAAGACTCTCACAATTGCAAGAAGTACACTCTGATTAATGATTTTTAGAAAAGGTAGCAGTTTTATATCAATCGACTCCCCTGATAGCTGAAGAAAAGCTCGTGTGATGTTTCCATGGCAAGACATGGAATATCTCCATTCTGAATGCCAAAGAAACACTCTAAGACTACAAGGTAAACTATGGTGGAATGTTCCTTTTTGTCAGTTACCCACTTATCTCCACACTATCAAGGATAGAGAGTCAGGATGCATAGAAATTCAAGGACCCTGGCCTCCTAATGGTGCAGAGAGACTTTTGTAGAATTCATCCCCCATTTTTTCCCATTTTTGGTTAATTGTACAGGAAGAAATTATTGCTGAGCTATGAGAAAGGTAGGATGGGAGAAGGCTGGTTCAAATTGATGGGAAGCCTTGATCATAAGCTATTCAAAAAGAAAATAGTATGGCTATTCACTTCCATACACAATAAAGTAAAATATGCCAAAGAAGGCTTCTTAATAGGACTTGCTCAAGGGAGCTGCTTCCAGAAATTGGTAAGAAATTTAGCTAATTAACAGTTATACTTAAATGAAGGAGGTGCTATTTAAGTGTTAAAAACTTAATAATTATACTTAAATGAAGGAGGTGCTATATAAGTATTAAACACTGCATGGAAAATTGGTGTTTTAAGGAATTTTATAAATCTTTGCAGGAAAATCTTATTTACTATTATAATTAGCTTACCAAATTGGCTTCTTGCAGCATAAAAATAAGGTAGGTTGGTTTGTCAGTTTTTACCAATTCTAAATTAGTAGAGTCCAAACTAAGACCATTTGAGGTTTGGCTATGCTTGTGTCCATCCAATATCTTGCAATACACCTCCTCATCCTCACCCTCAAATAATGAGGCCATAATAGGGATTTTTTTCTTTTATTGACAGGAACTCTTGCATAGAAGAGAAACAGAAAAATGAGTACTTTTGTTGTTGTTCACCATTATTCCTTTTGGAGAATTGACTGAATAAAGCACTCTTCCTAAAGGTCATGTGGCATAAGGCAGTGGGTCTGAAATGCTGGACCCTTCTAATGAGATTGTACCTGTGTCTGTGATGAAAGAGCCTTTTTCGCAAACTAATTGTGTAAACAAGGGAAATATTAGCCTACTTCAGTGCATAGACCTCAGCATCAGTATTTGTATCTCCAAACTGAATGTCCTAATTATAAATGAGCCATGCTTATTTGTCAAAACACTTACAGATCTCTGAGGCATATAGCTCTGCCTTTTATCCTCTTGTCTTGGTCATTGGGATTACTTTATGCACTTGATAGTAATGAGATTGCATATTCTCCCCCCAAATATCCTATCACTCACACTTTTCATTTAAGGCAGACTGACCTTTCCCCCCAATTAGAACAAATTAGTGACGTTTTACTTCATCTCAAAACCACCGAGCCATTGTAAAAGCAGAGTCAGTGGTGGGGCCCTAATGGGGCCTTGAAAGCTGAGTAGAAGACAAATAAACAGAAGGAGCAGGAGGAGTAAAGGAAATGGGGGTGGGGGTGCAAAAGACGGTCACAGAGGGCGGGGTGGGGGTGCCAGTGGTGAGGAATCAAAGGATAGGAAGGGGAAATGAGGGTGAGGTGGCCCAGAGAAAAGAGAGAAAAGCCTAGGGATTGCAGAAAGGATAGGGCATTGAGACTGAAAAAGGAGCGAGAAAGGATGAACAGGAGACAGGTGTGAGGTGCATTGGGCCTCTGAATGGCAGAAGTGGGGAGGGCAATGAGGAGGCCAATCCATCTGCTTTTAACTGATTCCTTTCCCCTTTTCTATACAGGAAAAGCTTGTGCTTGCTCACTGGCATTCAATTTTTCTGTCTGTCCCAGGGTCCTTTCTCTTTCATTTCCTAATACATTAGGACAAAAGAGGTAGATAAGTGACTGCCCAGGACACAATGATGTATAAAGAGGATGGCATTGGAGTCAGACAGTGTTATAGTCAATTCATTGTGAGGTTTGGTAAGCCATCTAATCCCTCCAATCCAAACTTTCCTCATTCAAAATTAAGGACAAAAATATTATTTGCTAATATGTGTGTGTGTGCATGCTCAGTTGCTCAGTCACATCCAACTTTGTGACTCCATGGACTATAGCACACCAGGCTCCTCTGTCCATGGAATTCTCCAGGCAAGAATACTGGAGTAGGTTGTCATTTCCTACTCCAGGGGATCTTCCCAACCCAGGGATCAAATCTGCATCTCCTGCATTGGCAGGAGGATTCTTTACCACTGTGTCTCTAATATGTGGTTGGTATCAAATAAAATCTTGTGCAGGCATGTGTCCAGCACAGGGGCTGGCTCATAGTAAGAACTCAAGAGGTTTGTGCTGCATCCTGGCACCAACTTTTACAAAAATACAGAATTGTGTTGTGGCCATTCAGAGTAGG
The DNA here is from genome assembly GCF_014754425.2 of Oryx dammah. Lineage (NCBI taxonomy): Eukaryota > Metazoa > Chordata > Mammalia > Artiodactyla > Bovidae > Oryx > Oryx dammah. The sequence continues at coordinate 15,259,310 of NW_024070207.1, forward strand.
TAAACCCATTCGATTTGTGATATCATTTGACAGACTGAGGGAAGGTTTGCTTTGCAGGATTTCTTCTCCTTGTGGAACTTGTTAAAGCTTCTGAAATCGCATACTAGAGACCAGAAGCTAATGGCAACAAGTCATTCTTGTCATTTAACATATTCTTTGGAGACAAATCTCTTTCAAATATTACCATGTTACATGTGGCCACATAGTTTCTGTCTCAATGCCATGCTTTTTAAACAGTGCACCCTAAAACCTTGGAGGAAAGGAAATCAACAAAGATATACACAGCACATCTTCTTAGAGCTTCAGTGTTACTTCCAGATTTAGGGGAAAGCAGTGAAGTAATTAAATTGATGCATAACTGAAAACACTTATTACATTCAAAAAAAGTGAAAGTGTTAGTTGCTCAGTTGTGTCCAACTCTTTGTGACCCCAAGAGCAGTAGCCTACCAGGCTCCTCTGTCCATGGAATTTTCTAGGCAAGAATCCTGGAGTAGGTTGCCATGCCTTCTTCTAGGGGGTCTTCCTGACACAGGGATCAAACCTGGGTCTTCTGCATTGCAGGCAGATTCACTTTTACTTCCAGATTTAGGGGAAAGCAGTGAATTCAATTTGGAGAAGGCAATGGCACCCCACTCCAGTACTCTTGCCTGGAAAATCCCATGGGCGGAGGAACATGGTGGGCTGCCGTCCATGGGGTCGCTAAGAGTCGGACATGACTGAGTGACTTCACTTTCAGTTTTCACTTTCATGCACTGGAGAAGGAAATGGCAACCGACTCCAGTGTTCTTGCCTGGAGAATCCCAGGGACGGGGGAGCCTGGTGGGCTGCCGTCTCTGGGGTTGCACAGAGTCAGACACGACTGAAGCGACTTAGCAGCAGCAGCAGTGAATTCAATTAACACATAATTGAAAACACTGTTATTACATTCAAAGAAACACAAATACACCATGAAGTAGGGATAAATTAGAGTGAATTTTGAAGATGAAGCATTAACACGAAATTTGAAAGCTATTTTACAATGAAATCACTTTGGGCTGTGTTCTCAGACCTTCTAGATCAATCTTGTAATAGTCATGCAGCTGTTGCTGCTGCTGCTAAGTTGCTTCAGTCATGTCTGACTCTGTGCGACACCAGAAATGGCAGCCCACCAGGCTCCACGGTCCCTGGGATTCTCCAGGCAAGAACACTGGAGTGGATTGCCATTTCCTTCTCCAATGCATGAAAGTGAAAACTGAAATTGAAGTCAGTTGCTCAGCTGTGTCCAACTCTTCCCAACCCCATGGACTGCAGCCTCCCAGGCTCCTCCGTCCGTGGGATTTTCCAGGCAAGAGTACTGGAGTGGGTTGCCATTGCCTTCTCCGAACAGTCATGCTAACCTGTCATAAATAGACCTCAAGTTAAAATGCCTCAGTCACAAGAGAACTTTATTCTTAGTTTAGTGTGGGGTGAGTATTCCTGGTCAGCAGGTGGTTTACTTCCAAGCGGTGGTTCAGGACACAGGCTGCGTCTAGCTCAAGACTCCATTATCTCCCAGGCCAGTGTTTCTCAAATATTAATGTGCATTTGTGTTACCTGTAAGTAGGTTCAGTCGCTCAGTCATGTCCGACTCTTTGTGACCCCATGAATCACAGCACGCCAGGCTTCCCTGTCCATCACCAACTCTGGGAGTTCACTCAGACTCACATCCATCAAGTCAGTGATGCCATCCAGCCATCTCATCCTCTGCTGTCCCTTTCTCCTCCTGCCCCCAATACCTCCCAGCATCAGAGTCTTTTCCAATGAATCAGCTCTTCGCATGAGGTGGCCAAAGTACTGGAGTTTCAGATTCAGCATCATTCCCTCCAAAGAAATCCCAGGGCTGACCTCCTTCAGAATGGACTGGTTGGATCTCCTTGCAGTCCAAGGGACTGTCAAGAGTCTTCTCCAACACCACAGTTCAAAAGCATCAGTTCTTCGGTGCTCAGCCTTCTTCACAGTCCAACTCTCACATCCATACATGACCACAGGAAAAACCATAGCCTTGACTAGATGGACCTTTGTTGGCAAAGTAATGTCTCTGCTTTTCAACATGCTATCTAGGTTGTTCATAACTTTCCTTCCAAGGGGTAAACGTCTTTTAATTTCATGGCTGCAGTCACCATCTGCAGTGATTTTGGAGCACCAAAGAATAAAGTCTGACACTGTTTCCACTGTTTCCCCATCTATTTCCCATGAAGTGATGGGACCGGATGCCATGATCTTAGTTTTCTGAATGTTGAGCTTTAAGCCAACTTTTTCACTCTCGTCTTTCACTTTCATCAAGAGGATTTTTAGTTCCTCTTCACTTTCTACCATAAGGGTGGTGTCATCTGCATATCTGAGGTTATTGATATTTCTCCTGGCAATCTTGATTCCAGCTTGTGCTTCATCCAGTCCAGCATTTCTCATGATGGACTCTGCATAGAAGTTAAATAAGCAGGGTAACAATATACAGCCTTGATGTACTCCTTTTCCTATTTGGAACCAGTCTGTTGTTCCCTGTCCAGTTCTAACTGTTGCTTCCTGACCTGCATATAGGTTTCTCAAGAGGCAGGTCAGGTGGTCTGGTATTCTCATCTCTTGAAGAATTTTCCACAGTTTATTGTGATCCACACAAAGGCTTTGGCATAGTCAATAACGCAGAAATAGATGTTTTCCTGGAACTCTCTTGCTTTTTCCATGATCCAGCGGATGTTGGCGATTTGATCTCTGGTTCCTCTGCCTTTTCTAAAACCAGCTTGAACATCTGGAAGTTTACAGTTCACGTATTGCTGAAGCCTGGCTTGGAGAATTTTGAGCATTACTTTACTAGCGTGTGAGATGAATGCAATTGTGCAGCAATTTGAGCATTCTTTGGCATTGCCTTTCTTTGGGATTGGAATGAAAACCTACCTTTTCCAGTCCTGTGGCCATTGCCGAGTTTTCCAAACTTGCTGGCATATTCAGTGCAGCACTTTCACAGCATCATCTTTCAGGATTTGAAACAGCTCAACTGGAGTTCCATCACCTCCACTAGCTTTGTTTGTAGTGATGCTTCCTAAGGCCCACTTGACTTCACATTCCAGGATGTCTGGCTCTAGGTGAGTGATCACACCATCGTGATTACCTTGGTCGTGAAGATCTTTTTTGTACAGTTCTTCCATGTATTCTTGCCACCTCTTCTTAATATCTTCTGCTTCTGTTAGGTCCATACCATTTCTGTCCTTTATTGAGCCCATCTTTGCATGAAATGTTCCCTTGGTATCTCTAATTTTCTAGAAGAGATCTCTAGTCTTTCCCATTCTGTTGTTTGCCTCTACCTGTGGATCTTATTAAAACACATAGTGTGATTGTGCACCCCTCTGTGATGAGGGCTGAAATTTTGCATTTCTTTTTAAAAAAATTTTATTGAATTATGGTTAATTTGCAATGTTGTGTTCGTTTAAGGTATACAGTCAAGTGATTCAGTTTTATATATATATAGATAGATATATAGATAGATAGATAGATAAATGTATGTATACACTCACTTTCATTTCACATACACATATATCTTTTAAAATTGGGGTATAGTTGCTTTAAAACATTGTGTTAATTTCTGCTGTACAGCCAAGTGAATCAGCTATATGTATACATATATCCCCTCCCTCTTAGGCCTTCCTCCCACCACCCCACCCCATCCCACTCCTCTAGGTTGTCACAGACTACCAAGTTGAGCTCCCTCTGTTCTACAGTAAATTCCCACTAGCTATCTATTTTATGCATAGTACTGTATATGTTTCAGTGCTACTCTCTCAATTCGTCCCACCCTCTCCTTCCCCTGCTGTGTCCATAAGTCCATTCTCTATGTCTGCATCTCTATGCCATTTTTCTAGATTCCATATATATGCATTTTTATGTGATATTTGTTTTTCTCTTTCTCACTTTACTCTGTGTAACAGACTCTAGGTCCATCCACATTTCTACAAATGACCCAATTTCATTTCTTTTTATGGCTGAGTAATAGTCTATTTTATATATGGTTTGACTTTGAATTTACATGTTTGTTCATTTTATGTATTTGTATATTTTTTTTATCTGGTTGCTTGCTTTCTAAGTGTGTGAAGTAACAAGTTTTGGAACTGAGCAAGAAACCAGTAGCAACAGATGGGGTATTAAGTGGGAGACAGGAACATCTTCTTTGTTTTTAGCCCTTACTGCACCTGCCAGATCAAGATAGATGATGAGTATGGGCTCTCCCTCACCAAGCTAAAGCATCTATGATTCTGTTTTCTGGCCCTGTCATCATCAACTTGATTAAAATTGAATAAGTCCAGAAGCTAAATGTGCCACAACTCTCCTCTGACTGTCTTTAAATGGGTTGAGGATAGGGTAAGGAGAGAAAATTTGGGAGAGAAAGAAAAATTGTTGTGAAGAAGAGATGGAGAAGGGTAGGTAGTGGTCATCCAGTTTTTGCAGATCACATTTGACTTTTAAATGGAAAAGTCATTTTGCATGCTAACTTTAAATTTATATCTAATGTCAATTGTGACATTTTCAATCTCTTTTTACTTTTGTCATATTATTGGGAAGTGGCTTGATGTGTCTGTGGACATTCTGGAATCCTATAAATAAAAGATCACACAGTAAAATAGCAACCCATCAAGTATAATTTGTTCTAAAGCTCTTTGGCTTTGAGAAGTCTCATTATCAGCCAAAGCACAATGTCAATCTGGCAGGAGACAAGTTAGACTATAGATTAGCAACACTATGCACCGGCCACTGCACACTTTTTCTGTGATCTGTGATCTTTGTAACCCATCTGAGCTGTGGCTTCTCATGTGTTTTGCATCATGGCATCTATCCTTTTTATCTGGACCTGTGTCATGGATTTTTAAATGATTTTGTATAGTGGAACAACAGAAGTCCAGTTATAGGCCATCTGTAGCAAAAACTATCATTATCTTTGCCTCATTCTACCAATCCCTGAAAAAGGATACCAATTGGATAGTAGAAACTAAATACTGAATATTCATTTGTCAATATTACTCATTATCGAGATTAGTGGGACAAATAGCACTCTTCCTCTCTCACTCTGTCTCCCCCTTTCTCCCCCTTTGGATTCTCTAGATGAATACACTCAACACAGTCTACTGCAAACATTTAGTAAGAGGCAGTAGTATGAGAATAGCCAAGGCATGTATTTCTTCCCATCTGAGTCTTTTTATGTGGGAAAAAAATTGAAGATGCTCAAACTGATGTCTCAACACTGCTTTTTGAATGCAAAGGAATGGAAATTGAATAGCATGACCTATGCCCCAGTTACTAAAGCAGTCAGATGACTGAACTACTGAAAAGACTTTTTTCTCAAATCCTGAAGACTAGAAATGAGAAGGAGAGGGAAACATTTATTTTCAGATATTGAACAACAGAAAGTACAGTATTATAGCTCCTGAGAGAAAGAAAACAAATGATGTTAACCTTGGCTTTGTACCTAGAGGTACTACTAGACCATGGTGCAAGGGAGGGGAATCCAAGTAGAGCATAGTGACTTCACTGAGTTGAGGACAGAGAGGCTGAGTTAGAGAGGGAGGAGGAATCTACACAGAGAAAGAACTCTAGAAACTTGCCCAGAGGTTCCTTGGAGTCTATTGCTAAGTAAGAAGCCCTGCATGCACTAGGCAGAACTCAGTGAGTCTTGGCAATGAATGATCAGAGAACTGTGAGTGGAGTGAAAAAATTCTCAGAGTTCACACAGATTTGGGAGACATTTAAGTTCCTACCAGCCAGAGTAAAGTAGCCTCATTTAGCAACCAGGGCTTCCTATTAAATAGTAGGGCACTAAGAAAGATCATGTCTGGCTAGTAGAACTAAATTGGCTGAGAGTAGGGATTATCCTACATCCATCTCACCAACTTAAAATAAGGCCTTGAAAGGATCAAAGTAATATGCAAGTAAGTCAACTGTCTTCCAGAACAAAATCCAACAGTCCTTAAAGGAAGACAAGAAAATTCCATCCTCCAATTAAAAAAAAAAAGTTCAGGATGGGGAACACATGTACACCCGTGGGGGATTCATGTTGATGTATGGCAAAAGCAATACAATATTGTAAAGTAATTAGCTTCCAATTAAAACAAATAAATTTAAATTAAAAAAAAGAAAATTCCATCCTCCAATTAAAAAAAATTATCAAACAAACAAAACAGCTGTAAAATGCAACCCATAACTGGGAGAAATGTCAGTCCATAGAAACAGAACCAGAAATAACAGAGGTGATAGAATTATCAGAGAAAAAATGCAAAACAGATATTATAAATATGCACAGAGTTTAAAAGTATACATGAACACAGAGAAAGTAAATGGAATTGTTAAAAAATAAACTCATGAAAATTCTAGAGCTGAAAAATACAATACCTGAAAAATTCACCAGATGGAAGTGAAGGCAGATTAGTTATTACAGAAAAAAATAGTCAATCTGAATACATAATGATGGAAATTTTTCAAAATGAACCATATCATGAATAAAGGCTAAAATACAATTAATAAAATTAATAAAGAGGAGTTTGTAGTCAAGCTGAACGAAAGGTCTAAGCAAATGACACAGTGGCTTTGGATTTTGGAATGGTATATTGCAATTTGGCTAGAGCATAGAGAGTATGAAGAAAAATGCTGGAAAATGAGGTTATTAAATTAGGTTCAGGCTTAGAGCTTATTATACAACGTGAAGTCAGAAAGAGAAAAACAAATATCATATATTAATGCATGTATATGGAATCTAGAAAATGGTACTGTTGAACCTATCAATGGGGCAGTAATGGAGATATAGACAGAGAACAAACTTTTGGACCCTGGGGAGAGAGAAGGTGGGATGATTTGAGACAGTAACTTTGAAACATATGTATTACCATATGTAAAATAGATAGCCAGTGGGAATTTGCTGTATAACACAGGGAACCCAAAACCAGTGCTCTGTGACAACCTAGAGGGGTGGAATGGGGTGGGAGGTGGGAAGGAGATTTAAGAAGGAGGGGGAGCATATGTATACCTAAGATTGGTTCATGTTGATGTATGGCAGAAACCATCACAATATGGTAAAGTAATTATCCTCCAATTAAAAATAAAATAAAATTTTCAGCGGACTTTTGGACTCAGGGAGAGGGAGAGGGTGGGATGATTTGGGAGAATGGCATTGAAACATGTATACTATCATGTAAGAAACAAATCGCCAGTCTATGTATGATGCAGGATACAGGATGCTTGGGGCTGGTGCACAGGGATGATCCAGAGAGATGATATGGGGAGGGAGGTGGGAGGGGGGTTCATGTTTGGGAACTCATGTACACCCGTGGTGGATTCATGTCAATGTATGGCAAAACAAATACAGTATTGTAAAGTAAAATAAAGTAAAAAAAAAAATTTAAAAAAAAATTAGGTTCAGGCCTACCAAGAAGCACTTCATACATTATGCTAAAAACTTTGAAACTTATCCTATGGGCAAGGGAAAACAATCCAAACTCAGTGGTTTTGAAGGTCAATTTGGATGAATGATGATTTACAGGCAGAAAATACCAAAGTCAAGGAAACAATCTGTGCAGATTTTGTAGAAGTTGAAGTGAAACAGGACAAGAGCCCAAGCTTGAGCAGTAGATAAAAAGAAGAAGGGAAATTCATAAAAAATTTCAAGTAGAACTAATATTATTTGGTGCTAGGGTTTTAAGGAGTATAGGAAGAAGACCAATAAGGATGTTAATATTTTTTTAAAGGAAGTATAATTGATTTGCAGTGTTTTATTAATTTCTGCTATACAGCAAAATGATGCAGTTATACATGTATATACATTGTTCATATGTACACACACACACACACACACATTCTTTTCCATTATGGTTTATTATGGGATATTGAATATGTCTCTCTGTGCTATACAGTAGGACATTGTTGTTTATCCATTCTATATCTGAAAGCTTACATCTGCTAACCCCAAACCCCTTTCCATCCGTTTCCTAACCCATCTCCCTTGGCAACCACCATTCTGTTCTCTATGTTCGTTATTCTGTTTCTGTTTCATAGATAGGTTCATTTGTCATATTTTAGATTCTACATATAAGTCATATCATATGGTTTTTTGTCTTTCTCTTTCTGACTTACTTCACCTAGTATGATAGTCTATAGTTGCATTCACATGGCTGCAAATGGCATTATTTGGTTCTTTTTAATGGCTGTGCATAATACTATTCCATTGTATATATATGTACATGTCTTCTTTATACATTCATCTATCTAGAGACATTAGGTTGTTTCCAAGTCTTGGCTATTGTGAATAGTGCTGCTATGAGCATAGGGGTGCATATATCTTTTTGAATTACAGTTTTGTCCAGGTATATGCCAGGAATGGGATTGCTGGATCATATGGCAACTCTATTTTTCGTTTTCTGAGGAGCCCCCATACTGTCTTCCACAGTGGCAAGAGCAAGGATGTTAAAGAAAAAGAGAATCATTTCTAGGTTTCTGGATTGAACAAATGGGGAAATTCATTGAGACAGAAAATGCAGCAAGAACATCAATGTGGGATATACAGTTTTGGACATACTGAGTTTGAATTTCCTATGGAACATCAAGGCAAAGGGGAGAGCTGGAGATAAGACAGATGGAATTAGTACCATTCACAAACAGACAGTGGTTGAAGGCATTAAAATAAATAAAAGAGAAGGAAAAAATGTCTCAATTCATATGAGAAAAGAATCAAATTGGAACCCTTGATAATATCAACACACAAAAGTCAGATAGAGAAAGAACTAGTCAGAGGTCAAAGGACTAGGTGAGTAATATTGTGGAAACTGAGAGAGGTACTTTCTAGGAAAGAATGGTAAAGAGTGTTAAATATTGCCTAGAGGTCGGGTAGCTTATCTTACTTGGGGAAAAGAGATCATTTGATTTGGTTTAATTATTCACCAGTGCCTCTAGTGAGAATGGTTTTAGCAGATAAAAGCAGACACCATATTGCAGTGGATTGGGTAATAAGTCAAGAGACAAAGAAATAGAGCCAATGAGTACAAATTGATCTTTTCCAGAAGCTTAGCTGTCAAGAGAATTAAAGGAATAGGTGAGAGCTTGAGGGAGAGGCACTCTTGAGGGAAAGTGATTTATTTAAGATAGTATTTGAACATGCTTGTAGGCAAAAGGGGAAAAGCCAGTGCAAAGAAGGGTTAGAGACACAGAACTAGGTGAGGAGGGGCAACTGATAAAGTAATGACTCTGTGGAGGCAAATCATGAGTGGGATGATTTGTCTTGGCAAAGGTAAGGACATATCTTCCTCTAATACAAGAGGAAAAGAAATAAACATAGGACAATTAGTCTAGAGCACTTCTTAGGTGGCTTCTAATTTCACTGTGAAAGAGGCAAGACCATCTACTGAGAAGTACAAATTCAGGGGTCCTAAGAAGAGTAGAATAAATGGCTGTGACAGACATTAGTGACAAGTGAAAGAGAAGGAACTGATTGAGACAAAAGCGTAAGTTTTACTTAGCAATTTGGAGAGTATATGTGAGTTTGGAAATCTTAATTTTGGAAAGGGTAACCATCAGTGTGCTGCTTATGCTATTTTCTGCAGGAATACTCTGCAACCTAGGATTAAAATGAAAGAAAAAGGATCTCTATAATCATCTGGTGTTGGAGTTTTGCACGGCAGGAGTGATGAAACGATAAGTGGGTGAGGAAATTAAGGGCAAAAGTGAGGGTATAAGAAGAATGAGAATTTGCCCCAGATTTGCATGGAACATGAAGCCAGAAGGAAGTGAGTAGTTTTGAGAATAAGGATTTGGAAGTCTCAAAGATATTGAAGAACAACTTTAGTGAGAGTAGGGGAAGTTGAGAGTACCAATATTAGGATGCTTTGACCAGAGAGTGAAATATCTGAATTATGTTTCTGGAACTAGATGAGTTCTATAAGATGACAAGCTCTAGAATGTGGTGGCTGAATTGCTAAAGTGGAGTAGAGGTGATATTTGTTGGAGCTGAGAGAGCTTAAGAAATGGTAAGGCTACATTTTGAAGTTATTAAGTGAATTAGGGTAACTAGTGCTACCTGAGGGAGAAGGCGTATGGCACCCCACTCCAGTACTCTTGCCTGGAAAATCCCATGGACGGAGGAGCCTGGTAGGCTGCAGACCATGGGGTCTCAAAGAGTCGAACAGGACTGAGTGACTTCACTTTCACTTTTCACTTTCATGCATTGGAGAAGGAAATGGCAACCCACTCCAGTGTTCTTGCCTGGAGAATCCCAGGGATGGGGGAGCCTGGTGGGCTGCCATCTATGGGGTTGCACAGAGTCGGACACGACTGAAGCGACATAGCAGCAGCAGCAGCAGCAGTGCTACCTGAAACAACAAATAAATCTGGAAGTTTGCAACAAGGGTTTGTTTTGCACTCATATAAAATCCCACGTAGGCTGGTAGGATTTCTCCTCCATCCAGTAACTTCGGATTCAGGCTCCTTCCTTGTTGAATTTTGACAATTCAACACATAGCTTCCAAAGTTGCTGCAGCAGAGGAAGAGAAGAGATTGCTTAGGTCTATCAGCTTTTAACTACATCAACTCAGAAGTAAGATATGCCATTTCAGGTTATAGTTCATTGCATGCATTGTAAGTCACTTCAGTCATGTCCGGCTCTTTGCAACCATATTAACCATAGCCCACCAGGCTCTTCTTTCCACGGGCTTCTTAGGCAGGAATACTGGAGTGGGTTGCCATCCCCTTCTCCAGGGGCTCTTCCCAACCCAGGGATCGAACCTGCATCTAAGTCTCCTGCATCGGCACTTTACCACTAGCACCACCTGGTCAGTACAATTTATATGGCCCCAATTACTTCAAGAAATGTAAGGAAGCCAGTGAGATATTTGGTAAGTACTATTTCAGTTACATTCAGATAGACAACAGAACTTGGAGTAGTGAAGAGCATTGCAGATCAGAGGTCAAAGTTCTGGATGGTCATGTGTATGTGTGCATCTTGGAAGGGAGAAGAGGCAACCAAATAGAAGGGGAGAAAGCAGTATATCCAGAATGGTTTTAAAATGGGAGGGGGTTTTGAGGGAGGGTTAAAAGGATATAATCTAGAAACGTCTATAGGAAACCTAAGAAAGTGTTATGCTATGTCCAGGTTCTGTGCTCTAGTTAAGGCTTGAATTGGGACCAGACTGTGGTGGGAATTGAAACCAGATTAAAGCTGTTGGCCTATCATGGAAGCTAAAGGATAAAATGGCATGATAAAAAGTACAATTTAGAGAGATGATTTTGGCAATGACACTCAGAATACTTTGGAGAAGGTAGATACTGGAGGCAAGAAAAGCAATTAGCTAATGGGGCCTGCCCCACCATGGTTGCAGTGGGAATCTAGTGTCATATACAGGAGACACTAAGGGAAAAAGATCATCAAGTTTTGACAACAAAGAATTGCTGTATATTTTATCTGCCTCCAGCATGCATTCAAAGAAAGAACAGGCTGACCTTGGAAGGGGGTAGGACACCAAAGAGAGATGGATGAGATATTTATGAAAGGGCTAATAAGAATTGACTAATGGGCAAAAAGATTAAAGGTGAAGGGAAAAAGTAGGAAAATGGCTTGAAGTAAAGGACTGATGGGCTCCAGGAGCACATGACCTCTAAGCCAGGAGGCATAAGGCGATGGTGATTATTGGCAACTGAAGATGACACTCTGGGTCTTCTGGCATCTAAGTCAGGGGTTGGCAACCTTTCAGAATTGGCTTGCCAGGTCAGCATTTATTCACTCTTAATTTCAGGCTTTGCCAGTCAATAATAAATTTCTCCATTTAGGAACTCTGTGTAACTAAACTGTTGTTGCATGTGAAGTTATTTTTAAAAGTTTCAAGAGTAAGAAGTTGCATTTAAAATTAAATTATAAAGCAGAGTTAATGAGGTTCCTTTTATATTTTCTCTTTCTCTTCTTTTGCCCTAAGTTCCTCCAAGTTTCTGTACAAATTTGTATACTCAAAGCTATGCTTCAGTCAGTCTTAAACTCTCTTTGTTCCCAGCCCCAACCATACTAGCTCCAGAATTGTTACTATCATAAGCCACTTCTTAGAGCTTGAGGCCTGAGTTAGGGCCACAAGAGGCCACAGATTATAGTTTTGTGGGTCTGAAACTGCCTGAGATCAGGGGTACAAATGATAAGGAAGTGCAGGTTGCTATGGGAGCACGAAGCAGGGAGACTTCCTCCAGGCTGTGACTCAGGAAAGCACCTCTCTGAAATCTGAAGAGTGAGTAGGATATAGTGTGGAGGCCTGGAGCTGAAAGAGCATGTAGTATACTTAAGAAACTGAACAAAATTCAGGGCAATTGGAATATAGAAAACTAGGAGATAATGGTATGACAGGAGAGTTGGAGAGGTGGACAAGGTTCAAAGCTTGGAAGTTAAGTCCAAGTCCAAGAAGAAGACATGCTTCTTAGTGGCATAGAATGCCAGCACAACAGTTTAAATTATATACTATTTGGGCCAATAATAAACCAAATACTGTTCTAAATGTTTTATAGATATAAGGTCCTATCATTTTCCCCATATAAGAGATGAGAACACTGAGGAATAGTTAAGGAACCTGTCTGAGGCCACACACTGACAAAACTGACTCAAACCCAGTGTGTCTGGCTTTAGAGTTTATGTTCCAAAATACTCTACAATATTGTCTTATGCCAATGTAATGTGCCTTCTTGGGACAAGTAAGTAAGATTTTCTCCAAACTTGTTAGTGGTACTAATCCACAAGCAAGACAATTTTCAGTATAGAGCCATGGACTCTAGGACACTCATGGATGCCAGAGGTCCAGAAAAATCCACCGAAAGGAAAAAAGGCATGGGTTCATGTGCATGTATGAGCACATACAAGCACGCACACACGTATAAATTAAGTTTTGTTAAAAGAGATGCTTGATTACTTCTGATTGTGGGGAGATGGAGTGGATTTACTTTTTCTATTCTTTTCAATTAAGTACAAGTAAAAACCCTGGACATTATGTATGAAACAAATAAGAGAAGACTGAAAATTGGAGGGAAGAAAGCATACAGGCTAGGAAATTTGGGACCTGAAGAATGACACGTGGGTGAGTTCCCTGGGTTTTTTTTTTTTTTTTTTTTTGCCTCACAAATCAGAGACATGGAACAGAAAGGAACCTTTAATTAGAAAATGCCTACAGGTGGAAACAAAAAGGTCCCCACAAAAGCCTCCTCTCTTTAGCCAAATGGCCAGGAAAAGGACAGCCTAACAAGACAGGAAACATTTTAGGTAATACCCGCTCTACTCCAGCTCAACACTACAGATAAAATGGTAACACCCCCTCCATGCTAGTAAAGGACATCCAAGCCTACTATCCAAGCTGGAGTCTGTAACCAGGAAGCAAAACACCCTCCGCTAGAGACTGAAGTCACAGAAGGCAAAATAGGGAGTTAGGACTTTCATCGCTGCCAGCTGGTAACAAGGTCAAACACTTAGCAGCCACACTGTCACTGGAGAATATGTGGAGAACCTGGACTTTCACCCCCATTAGCAGTGATGAGGCACTTCACCCCCTTCCAGCTGGTGGTGGTGTCAGAGGAGGCCTAGTGGCGAGTAAGCTTTTCACTATTAACCAGCAATCATAAGTCTCCACCTCCTGGTGTCATTAGATGCCATATGGAAAGCAGTAATGAGGCACTCTTCCCCTCCCAATCAGGGATGTATCAGTAATAGGGAGCTAAAAATACCACCACCAACAATAGTGAGGACACCCAACTTGAGTGTCAAAAGAGGCTAAGTAGGATTATATATAAAATAAGTTACAAGGATATATTGTACAACATGGGAAATACAGCCAATATTTTATAATAACTAAAAAATGATTAAGACTGCAAATTCTAAGTTAAAGATATTTTAACACAATAAAAATTTAGGAAAAAAAATAGTGGTTGAGAGGGAAACTGGAATCTACTTCCAGCTGGCAATAACAAGGGACATTCCACTTCTCTGCTAGAACAGAATCAGAAGCCAGCTAAAGCAAATTTAAGTAAGATCTAGAATCTCATATAATAATACCCCAGATATCCAGGTTTCAATAAAAAGTATTACTTATCATACCAAGAATGAAGAAAATCTCAATCTGAATGAAATGCCTATCACAGATGTTTGTATATGCCCAATCTCCTCAAAGTATCCACATTAAATATGTACAGTCCTTTGCATGTCAGTTATACCTCAATAAACCTGGTTTTAAAAAGACAGTCAATAGGTTCCAACACCAAGATGACAAAAATATTAAAAATCCATGACAAATATGTCAAGTAAGCCCCATAAAAATACTTTAGTATACAATTATATACATGCTTGAAACAAATGAAAAAATAGTTAGCAAAGAAATAGAAAGCCTCAGCAAGAAATAGGCGATATAAAGAAGAACAAAATGAAAATTTGAGAACTGAAAAATCCAATTACCAAAAACAAAGAAAAAAAAACCCCATCATAGATGATTCTCAACAGCAAAATGGAGGGAACAAAGGAAAGAATCAGTAAAATCAGTGAACCTGAAGAGAGAAAAACAGAAATTGCCCAATCTGACAACAGAGAGAAAATAGCTGGGGAAAAAAGTGAACAAAGTCTCAGATCTAACAGTCATGCCATTGGCATCTCAGAGGAGAGAATAAAGAGGTCAAGATGGAAAAAGTACTCAAAATGTAACATTTGAAACTTGCCAAATGGGGCCAAAGATATAAAACTACACATTCAAGAAGCAAACACTCCCACCCAAACAAAGAAATCCACTCCAAGGCACATCATAGTCAAATTTCTAAAAACTTAAAGACTAAAAACAAGCATCTTAAAAGCAATAAGAAATGGCACCTTACTTATAGAAGATAAACAATTCAAATGACACAGATTTTTCTTAAGAAATCATGGAGACCAAAAGGAAGTGGCATAGTGCGGAAAGAAAAGAACTGTCAATCTTAATTCCTATATCTGATAGAAATAATTTATCAGGAACAAAAGGAAAATTGAGACATTCTCAGATGAAGGAAAACTTAAGAGAATGTGTTGTCAGCAGCCCTACCTTAAAAGAATGGCTAAAACAAGTTCTGTATACAGAAAGATAACAACAAAAGAAGGAATTTTTCAACTTCAGGAAGATAAAACAAACGAAAGGAAAAAAATGGATAAATAGACGTTTCTTTTTATCTTGAGTTTTCTAATTATATTTGCTGTTTGAAGCAAATATTATAATAGTGTTTAATGTGGATAGAAATATATACTCCAGTAACCCACAGTAAGGCATGAAAAAGAAAAACAGAGAGAACAAACAGAAAACACAAAGGAACTAGGCAGACATAAGCTCTAACAAATCACTAATTACATTAATTGTAAACAATCTAAGTACACTAGCAATAAATAAGGTGGAAGAGTGAATTAAAAAACATGACCCAACCATATGTTGCCTACAGAAGACTCACATAAGTTAAAGCAATTTAGACAGACTGAACATCGAAGGGTGGAAAAAGATAAATCATGCTAACATTAGTCAAAGAGGCAAGAATGGCTATATTAATGTCAGAGAAAGTAGATTTGGGATAAAATAAAATTACCAATGACAGAGAGAGTAATTACAAATAATAAAAGGGTCAATCCACCAGTAGGACAGAAATCTTAAATGTATATACACCAAGAAACAGAACTACAAATTATGTGAAGCAAAATCTTACAAAACTGAAAGAAGAAATAGATAAATACAGTATTGTAGTTTGAGACTTTAACACCCCTCTCTCAACGATTGATAGAACAACTAGACCAAAAATCAACAAAGACATAGAAGAATTGACAGGGTCTAATTGATATTTATAGAACATTGCATATAATAACAGCAGAATACACATTCTAAATACATATTCTTTTCAAGATTCCACAGAACATTTTCCAAGCTAGACCATATCCTGGGCCATAAATCAAACCTTAACAAATCTGAAAGAACTGAAATTGTTTAGAGTATGCTCACTGACCACATGAAATCAAACCAGAAAATTCACAGAAAAATTTTAAACACATAGAAACTGAAGAGCACACTTTTAAATAACCTATGAGTCAAAGAAGAAGCTTCAAGGGAAACTTCAGTTCAGTTCAGTCACTCAGTCGTGTCCGACTCTTTGCGACCCCATGAATCGCAGCACGCCAGGCCTCCCTGTCCATCACCATCTCCCGGAGTTCACTCAGACTCACGTCCATCAAGTCAGTGATGCCATCCAGCCATCTCATCCTCGGTCGTCCCCTTCTCCTCCTGCCCCCAATCCCTCCCAGCATCAGAGTCTTTTCAAATGAGTCAACTCTTCGCATGAGGTGGCCAAAGTACTGGAGTTTCAGCTTTAGCATCAAGGGAAACTTAAAAATACATTAAACTGGATGAAATGAAAACATGCATATCCAAATCTATGCGACATACCAAAAGCAGTTCCGAGAGGAGAATTTATAGCACTGAATGTTTACTTTGCCAAGAGACAACGTCTCAAATCAGTAATATAAGTTCTACCTCAAGAATCTAATAAAATAATATCAAAATAAAGGAAGCAGAAAGAAGGAAATAAATGCGAGCAGAAATCAATACAATTAAAAACAAAAACAATAGAGAAAAATCAATTAAACAAAAGCCTGATTCTTAGAAAAGATCAATAAGATAGACAAATCTCTAGCAAGACTGACAAAGAAAACAGATAAAGCACAATTTACCAGTATAAGGAATGAAACAAGGAATTTTGCTGTAGATGCTGCAGGCATCAAAGGAATAATAAAACAATGCTACAAATAACTCTACACACTTACATGAAATGGATCACTCCTACAAAAAAAATACAACCTACCACAACTCACTAAATATTAAGTAGATAATTTAAATAGCCCTATAAACTAGGGCTTCCCTGGTGGCTCAGGCAGTAAAAGAATCTGCCTGCAATGCAAGAGAAAAAGAATTTGACTAAGTTTAACATTTATTCATGATAATATCTCTGTGAAAAATAGATATGAATAGAACTTTCTCAAAATAAAGAGCATCTTAAAAAAGAACAAATAATCTAGAGGTAACATTATACTGAATGATAAAAGAATGACTGCTTTCTTGCTAAGATCAAGGCGAGGATGTACATTCTCACAGCTCTTATTAAGCATAAGACTGAAATTCTAACCACTGCAATAAAGCCAGAAAGGAGAATATAAAAGGCATATGCATCAGAAGAAATAAAACACTTCCTTTTTGAAGATGACATGATTGTCTACATAAAAATTCCCAAGGAATCTACAAAAATATCCTAGAGCTAATAAGTTCAGCAAGATCACTGGATACAAGACAAACACAGTAAAATCAATTATTAGACCTTCTATATATTAACAATGAACTGAGGTCACCAAAATTAAAAATACAGTATCTTTTATAATTGGTCAAAAATGATGTATTTAGGTGTAAGTCTAACAAAATTGGTATAGAACTTGTATACTGAAAGTTACAAAAAGCTGATGAAAGAATTCAAAGAAAATCTAAATAAATGGAGATATGCTTTGTTCATGGACTGAAAGAGTCAACATCACAAAGATAGCAATTCTCCCCAAATTAATATACAGGTCTAATATAATTCCTCTTAAAATTCCAGCAAGATTTCTTGTAGATTTAGACAAGACTATTTTCAATTTTATTTGGAAAATCAATAGCAATAGAACAGCTAAAGCAATTTTGGAAAATAAGAACTAAGTGGGAGGAAACACTTTACCCAATTTCTTTTTATTATTATTATTTTTTAATTTAAATTTATTTTAATTGGAGGCTAATTACTTTAAATATTGTATTGGTTTTGCCATACATCAACATGAATCCATCACGGGTGTACACGTATTCCCCATCCTGAACCCCCCTCCCACCTCTCTCCCCATCCCATCCCTCTGGGTCATCCCAGTGCACCAGCCCTGAGCATCCTGTATCATGCATCGAACCTGAACTGGTGATCCATTTCATATATGATATTATACATGTTTCAATGCCATTCTCCCAAATCATCCCACCCTCTCCCTCTCCCACAGAGTCCAAAAGACTGTTCTATACATCCGTGTCTCTTTTGCTATCTCTCATACAGGGTTATCATTACCATCTTTCTAAATTCCATATATATGCATTAGTATACTGTATTGGTGTTTTTCTTTCTGGCTTACTTCACTCTGTAGAATTGGCTCCAGTTTCTTCCACCTCATTAGAACTGATTCAAATGTATTCTTTATAAATGGCTGAGTAATACTCCATTGTGTATATGTACCACAGCTTTCTTATCCATTCATCTGCTGATGGACATCTAGGTTGCTTCCATGTCCTGGCTATTATAAACAGTGCTGCAATGCACATTGGGGTACACGTGTCTCTTTCAATTCTGGTTTCCTCGGTGTGTATGCCCAGCAGTGGAATTGCTGGGTCATGAGGCAGTTCTATTTCCAGTTTTTTAAGGAATCTCCACACTGTTCTCCATAGTGGCTGTACTAGTTTGCATTCCCACCAACAGTGTAAGAGGGTTCCGTTTTCTCCACACCCTCTCGAGCATTTATTGCTTGTAGACTTTTGGATCGCAGCCATTCTGACTGGCGTGAAATGGTACCTCATTGTGGTTTTGATTTGCATTTCTGATAATGAGTGATGTTGAGCATCTTTTCATTTGTTTGTTAGCCATCTGTATGTCTTCTTTGGAGAAATGTCTGTTTAGCTCTTTGGCCCATTTTTTGATTGGCTCATTTATTTTGTTGGAATTGAGCTGCATAAGTTGCTTGTATATTTTTGAGATTAGTTATTTGTTTGCAGTGTCCCTCCCTCCCCACAGCGCAACTGAACAAGTGAGCCTAAAAAACGTGTCCACAACCACCCCACCTTGTGTCAGGGTGGAAATCAGACACTGAACAGACCAGCAAACAGAAGAAGCTAAAACAGAGGGAACTGCCTTGGAAGTGACAGGTGCAATAAATTAAAACCCTGTAGTTAGTACCGACTACATAGGAAGGGGCCTAAAGATCTTGAGAAATATAAGCCGGACCAAAGAACTATCCGAAAATGAACTGACCCCACACTGTCCACAACAACACCAGAGAAAGTTCTAGATATATTTTTACTATTTTTATGATCATTCTTTTTTTTTAATTAAAAAAAATTTTTAAGTCCTCTATTACTCCTTTAGTTTTCATTTTTATAATCTACTATTACTTTGCAAAAAAAGAAAAAAGACCCTATTTTTAAAGCAAACTTCATATATATATATAATAATTTTTGTGAGATATAATTTTTTTATAATTTTCATTCAGAGAACTATGCAGAATGAAAAAAAGCAAATGCCAAAAGGTTACATATTGTTAGATGTTATTTGCACATTTTTGAGATGGCAAAATTTTACAAATGTAGAGCAATGGTTGCCAGGATTTATGAAAGGGAGAGGGGCAGGAGGGAACTGGATGTGGCAATAAAAGGGCAATATAAGAAACCCTAGTGGTAGAATTTTGGAGAAGGAAATGACAACCCACTCCAGTGTTCTTGCCTGGAGAAGCCCAGGGACAGAGGAGCCTGGTGGGCTTCCGTCTATGGGGTCGCACAGAGTGGGACACGACTGACGCAACTTAGCAGCAGCAGCAGTGGTAGAAATATTTTGCATCCTATTTATATCAAGTCAATATCCTACAACATTGCACTATAGTTTTGCAAGTTGTTACCATTAAAGAAACCTGGATAAAGTGTGTGTGTGTGTGTGTGTGTGTGTGTTTAATTGATAAGTGTGTCTGACTCTTTTTGAGACCCCATGGACTGTAGCCTGCCTGGCTCCTTTGTCCATGGGATTTCCCAGGCAAGAATACTGAAGTGGGTTGCCATTTACTTCTCCAGAGGATCTTCTGGATCCAAGGACTGAACCCATGTCTCCTGCCTTGGCAGGTGGATTCTTTACCATGAGCCACCAGGGAAGCCCTTGGTTCATTCTGTATTATTTCTTAGAGCTGCAGGACAATCCACAATTATCTCAAAATGAAAATTTTGATTAAAAGAGATATCTGAATTTTTAAATGACCCATAAAAACAAACTAATAAAAGATAAGTGTTCAGTTCAGTTCAGTCGCTCAGTCGTGTCCGATTCTGTGCGACCCCATGAATCGCAGCATGCCAGGCCTCCCTGTCCATCACCATCTCCCGGAGTTCACTCAGACTCATGTCCATCGAGTCCGTGATGCCATCCAGCCATCTCATCCTCAGTCGTCCCCTTCTCCTCCTGCCCCCAATCCCTCCCAGCATCAGAGTCTTTTCCAATGAATCAACTCTTCCCATGAGGTGGCCAAAGTACTGGACCTTCAGCTTTAGCATCATTCCTTCCAAGGAAATCCCAGGGTTGATCTCCTTCAGAATGGACTGGTTGGATCTCCTTGCAGTCCAAGGGACTCTCAAGAGTCTTCTCCAACACCACAGCTCAAAAGCATCAATTCTTCACGCTCAGCCTTCTTCACAGTCCAACTCTCACATCCATACATGACCACAGGAAAAACCATAGCCTTGACTAGACGGACCTTAGTCGGCAAAGTAATGTCTCTGCTTTTGAATATGCTATCT
>NW_024070207.1:15280012-15300884 GCF_014754425.2 Oryx dammah
CCAGGGCTGATTTCCTTCAGAATGGACTGGTTGGATCTCCTTGCAGTCCAAGGGACTCTCAAGAGTCTTCTCCAACACCACAGCTCAAAAGCATCAATTCTTCACGCTCAGCCTTCTTCACAGTCCAACTCTCACATCCATACATGACCACAGGAAAAACCATAGCCTTGACTAGACGGACCTTAGTCGGCAAAGTAATGTCTCTGCTTTTGAATATGCTATCTAGGTTGGTCATAACTTTTCTTCCAAGGAGTAAGCATCTTTTAATTTCACGGCTGCAGTCACCATCTGCAGTGATTTTGGAGCTCCCAAAAATAAAGTCTGACACTGTTTCTACTGTTTCCCCATCTATTTCCCATGAAGTGATGGGACCAGATGCCATGATCTTCGTTTTCTGAATGTTGAGCTTTAAGCCCACTTTTTCGCTCTCCTCTTTCACTTTCATCAAGAGGCTTTTTAGCCCCTCTTCACTTTATGATTATGAAATAGCTTTATTTCTTATAATTTTCACACATTGTTTCTTCAAATATCTGCCCCCCTCAACTTTGTTCTGCAATTACATATATAATAAGTAGTCTCACAGATCACTAATGCTTTCTGTATTTGATTGTTTAATTCTCTTTTCTTCCTGAGTTTTACTTTTGTTAGTTTTTACTTTTATATCTTCAAGTTCACCACTCTTCTGCAATGTTTAATATGCCATTATTCCATCCTATATATTTTTTTATCTCAGAAATGCTATCTTTCATCTCTAGAAATTTTGAGATACTTCCATATCTTATCTTTTTGAACATCTGGTATATAGTTATAATAATGGAATAGTGTTAAAATAACTATTTTAATATTCTTATCTGATAATTCTAATATTTGTATCAATTCTGGATTTACTCTGATTTGTTGATTTTTTTTATTATGGATTGTATTTCCCTGTTTCTTTGTTTGCCTGATCTGATATGTAATTTATCAGATATGCAATGTGAATTTTACCTTGTTTTGTGCTGGATATTTTTTTCAGTTTTACTGAGGTGTAATAGACATGAAATTGTATAGAAATTTAAAGTTATATATGTACAACATGATGATTTTACATATGTTTACTTTGTGAAATGATTACTATAATCTGGTTAAATAACACATTCATCATCTCACATAGTTGCCTTTTTGTCTGGTTGTAGTTGCTGAGAACACTTAAAGTCTACTCTCTTGGCAAATTTCAAGTACACATTGCAGTACTATTAACTAGTCAATTTTCACTTTCATGCATTGGAGAAGGAAATGGCAACCCACTCCAGTGTTCTTGCCTGGAGAATCCCAGGGACGGGGTAGCCTGGTGGGCTGCCGTCTCTGGGGTCGCACAGAGTCAGACATGACTGAAGCGACTTAGCAGCAGCAGCAGCATGCTATACATTAGATACCCAGAGCTTATTAAACTAATAAACGAAGGCTTGTGCCCTTTGAACAGCTTCTCTCGATTTCCATGGTCTGGTAACCATTCTACATTGTGATTCTATGGGTTTGGCTTTTTTCTTTTAAGATTCTACATGTAGATAAGATCATATGATATTTGTCTTTCTCTACATAATTCCACTTAGCATACTATCCTCTGTGTTATGCTTAGTCACTCAGTCATGTCCAACTCTTGCAACCCTATGGACTGTAGCCCGCCAGGCTCCTCTATCCATGGGGGTTCTCCAGGCAAGAATACTGGAGTGTGTTGTCATGCCCTCCTCTAGGGGATCTTCCCAACCCAGGGATTGAACCCTGGTCTCCCACATTGCAGGCAGATTCTTTACTATCTGAGCTACCAGGGAAACCCAAAAATACTGGAGTGGGGAGCCTATCTCTTCTCCAAGGGATCTTCCCAACCCAGGAATAAAACCAGGGTCTCCTGCATTGCAGGTGGATTCTTTACCAGTAGGTTCAGTCAATGGTGTTGCAAGTGGCAATATTCTATTCTTTCTGGTGGCTGAATGATATTCCAATTATATATACCATATCTTCTTTATCCATTCATCTGCCAATAGACATTTAGGTTTTTTCCATATCTTGGCTATCATGACTAACACTGAAAGGTACATGGGAGTGCAGATATCTCTTTGAGTTACTGATTTAGTCTTCTTCGGATATACAACTAGAAGTGGGAATGCTGACTCGTACCGTATTTCTGTGCTTAAAATTTAATGACCTCCATACTGTTTTCCATAATGCCTGCACCAAAAATGTACATTCCCACTAATAGTGTACAGGGGTCCCCTTTTCTACACATGCTCACAAACAGGTGTTACATGTCTTTTTGATAAAAGCTATTCTAACAAACGTGAGGTGATATCTTATTGTGCTTTTGATTTGCATTTTCCTGATGATTAATGATATTGAGAACCTTTTCATGTAGCAGTCTATATGCCTTCTTTAGAAAAAAATATGTCTAAGTTTTTAGCTTCTTTTAAATTGGATTATTAGAATTGTTTTGCTATTGAGTTTTGTAAGTTATTTATATATTTTGGGTATTAATTCCTTATCAGATACATAGATTTCAAATATTTTCTCTCATTTCATAGGTTGCTTATCATTTGTTGTTTCCTTTGCTGTAGAGAAGCTTTTCAGTTGGTATGGTCTCATTTTAGTGGTGCTTTTTTTTTTTTTACATCTGGATCATGTTTTTATTTTTTTTCTTTCTTTTTTTTAAATTTATTTATTTATTATTTTACTTTACAATTCTGTATTGGTTTGTTGCTTTTGCTTTTGGTGTCAGGTTCAAGAAATCATTGTCAAGATCTATGTCAAGGAATTAACTGTCTATGTCTTCCTGTAGGAATTTTACAGTTTCAAATCTTACATTCAAGTCTTTAATCCATTTTGAGTTAATTTTTGTATATGGTGTATGATAGCAGTCTTATTTCCTTTGTTTGCATGTGGCTGTGCAATTTTCCCAGCACAGTTAATTGAAGAGACTATCCCTTCTCCATTGTAATTCCTGGCTTCTTTGTCATAAAGTAATTGACTAAATATTTGTGGATTTATTTCTGGGATCTCTATTCTATTCCATTGATCTGTGTCTGTTTTTAAGCCGATACCATACTATTTTAATTGATATAGCTTTTCAATTTTGTTTGAAATCTGGAAACACAATGCCTTCAGCATTGTGCTTCTTTCTCACTATTGCTATGGCTATTTGGAATCTTTTGTGGTTCCATACAAACTTTAGGATTGTTTGTTTTATTTCTATGAAAAATGCCATTGGAATTTTGATAAGGATTGCATTGAATCTGTATATTACTTTTGGTAGTATGGACAGCTTAACAATATTAATTGTTCCAATCCATTAGCATCAAAAATATTTCCATTTGTTTGTGCCTTCTTCAACTTATTAAATTAAAGCCTTGTAGTTTTAACCTCTTGGTTAAATTTATTCTTAGGCATTTTATTCCTTTTGATGCAATTATAGATGGGACTGTTTTCTTAGTTTCTCTTTCTAATAGCTCATTATTAGGTGCAAAGAAACACAGTAGAATTTTGTATTGATTTCATATCTTGCTGGATTGTTTATTAGTTCTATAGTTTTCTGGTGTAGTTTTCAGGCTCTTCTGTACATAATATCATGTTATCTGCAAATAGAGACAGTTTTACTTCTTCTTTTCCAATTTGCATATCTTTTATTTATTGTTCTTACCTCATGGCTCTGGCTATACTATGTTGAATAGAAGTGCTGAGAGTCTTGTCCCTGATCTTAGAAGAAAAACTTTCAGCATTTTATTGTTGAGTATGATGTTAGCTGTTGCCTTATCATCAGTTCAGTTCAATTCAGTTGCTCAGTCATGTCCAACTCTTTGCGACCCTATGAATCACAGCACACCAGGCCTTCCTGTCCATCACCAACTACCGGAGTTCACTCAAACTTATATCCATTGAGTCAGTGATGCCATCCAGCCATCTCATCCTCTCTTGTCCCCTTCTCCAGCCCCCAATCCCTCCCAACATCAGGGTCTTTTCCAATGAGTCAACTCTTCGCATGAGGTGGCCAAAGTATTGGAGTTTCAGCTTTAGCATCAGTCCTTCCAATGAACACCCAAGACTGATTTCCTTTAGGATGGACTGGTTGGACCTCCTTGCAGTCCAAGGGACTCTCAAGAGTCTTCTCCAACACCACAGTTCAAAAGCATCAATTCTTCAGTGCTCAGCTTCCTTCACAGTCCAACTTTCACATCCATACATGACCACTGGAACACGATAGCCTTGACTAGATGGACCTTTGCTGGCAAAGTAATATCTCTGCTTTTCAATATGCTATCTAGTTTGGTCATAACTTTCCTTCCAAGGAGTAAGCATCTTTTAATTTCAAAATTAATTTTAATTTTAATATTTTTTCAAAATTAATTTTAATTTTAAAATAAAGTCTGACACTGTTTCCCCATCTATTTCCCATGAAGTGGTGGGACCAGATGCCGTGATCTTAGTTTTCTGAATGTTGAACTTTAAGCCAACTTTTTCACTCTCCTCTTTCACTGTCATCAAGAGGTTTTTTAGTTCTTCTTCACTTTCTGCCATAAGGGTGGTGTCATCTGCATATCTGAGGTTATTGATATTTCTGCTGGCAATCTTGATTCCAGCTTGTGCTTCTTCCAGCCCAGTGTTTCTCATGATGGACTCTGCATATAAGTTAAATAGGCAGGGAGACACTATACAGCCTTGACGTACTCCTTTTCCTATTTAGAACCTGTCTGTTGTTCCATGCCCAGTTCTAACTGTTGCTTCCTGACCTGCACACAGGTTTCTCAAGAGGCAGGTTAGGTGGTCTGGTATTCCCATCTCTCTCAGAATTTTCCACAGTTTATTGTGATCCACACAGTCAAAGGCTTTGGCATAGTCAATAAAGCAGAAATAGATGTTTTTCTGGAACTCTCTTGCTTTTTCCATGATCCAGCAGATGTTGGCAATTTGATCTCTGGTTCCTCTGCCTTTTCTAAAACCAGCTTGAACATCAGGGAGTTCACGGTTCACGTATTGCTGAAGCCTGGCTTGGAGAATTTTGAGCATTACTTTACTAGTGTGTGAGATGAGTGCAATTGTGCAGTAGTTTGAGCATTCTTTGGCATTGCCTTCCTTTGGGATTGGAATGAAAACTGACCTTTTCCAGTCCTGTGGCCACTGCTGAGTTTTCCAAATTTGCTGGCATGTTGAGTGCAGCACTTTCACAGCTTCATCTTTTAGGATTTGAAATAGCTCAACTGGAATTCCATAACCTCCACTAGCTTGTCTTATCATATTTATCTTTTATTATTTTGTGTATTTTCCCTCTATACCTGCTTTGTTAGGAAAGTTTATCATAAATGGATAATGGCCTTTTCCATTTTTTCTGGATCTATTGAAATAATTATTTTATATTCATCCTTTTTTTGTTGTTGCTAATGTCGTATATATACATATTGACTGATCTGTGATGTTGAACCCTTCTTGCATCCCTGGGATAAATTTCAACTTGATGATTGTGTATGATCCTTTTACTGTATTGTTGAATTCAGTTTGATAATATTTTGTTGAGGATTTTTGTCTCTATATTTATCAGGGTTACTGGCTTGTAATTTTCTTTTTGTATAGCATCCTTGTTTGGTTTTGCTATCAGGGTAACGCTGGCCTTGTTAAATGTGCTTGGAAGAGTTTCCCTATTCTAATTTTTTTATTTTATCACACCTTCTATTCTACTAACACCAGAGGAGTTCATTTCTCTGGCAGTCACTGAGACAGCTTCACACAAGACATGCCATCAATTTCCAAGCTCATTATTGCCAGAATCAGGTGGAATGTCTATCCCAAGTTTTTTCTTGACTGTAGAAAGTATCCAAAAATATTGGGTAAAAGAAAGAAAAGAAAGAAAGAATGGAGAGGGAGGAAAAGAGAGAGGAAGCGTAGATATAGATATCATCCTAAAGGAGCTCTAACTCTAGTAAAGAAAATAGATATATGAATAAATAATTTTTATACAATCTGGAGGATGGATTAAGTCTTTAAAAATGAGTGAATGTTAAATAAAGGTAGGAAGTGGATTCTAGGCAGAGGACTTACATTCAGTAAGAATGTAATGAAATACAGCACATCATCACATATCAAGAAGGCTTGATATTAACCAGTTATTTACTTATCCCTTCTTGCTAGTTCTCTTCCTTTGGCTCTTACTACCTTTCCATCCAGTTCTGCCTCTAGTTGTCTTTGGGCTGGGCCATTACACAGCCTTTCCTATCTTCAAGTCTCCCCCTTGAACTTCTGTCTCACCTCCCTCCAATGTAGGATACATAGGTCAGTAGGAATCTTTATGGAGTGTTTTGATCTTCTTTGCTCAGATAATGACCACTCATAGAAAGTCCTCACTTCCCTGTCAAAGCCCTCTCTAAAAAAAAAAAAAATCTTTGTTAAACTTCCTTTAGTTCTTGCTGCTGTCTGACTTCAACTCATTGTTCTAGCCAAGTAATCTTGTTTCCTGAGACAATAAATATGACTTGCACACTCATGTCTCTGAACTGTCCTACATGCCAGGAATCCTCTCTCTTCCTCTCCCCTCCTCTGTGAACACAGCTCTGGCAGGAGATCTAACTGATGACTGAAATAGAGCCCACTGCAGTGAGCAAAATGCAAGTTAGCTCCCTGCAGATCTGAAACAGGCAGAACAATTTTGTGTGGGCACTTGGGTCTCCAATTACCAATTCTGGGCCAGTTCTGATCCTGAGGGCCCCTGAGGATTCCTAGGAGAAAGAATTCAGGCAGTTTTGATCTCCCGGGGTTAGGTTCAAGGTTCTGAGGCTGCCCTGAAGAAGACTGTGAGATGATCAAGTTGGTATTTAGAGGTCTCACTAGCTTCATTTTCTTCTTTTAGATTTTTCCTTTTTTAAATTCTCTAATCCAGAACTCACCATCATTCCCCTTTATCCTGGCAAAAAGAAAAGGGGATCCAATAATTTTACTCATATTACTGTGTTGGGATTGAATCGGCTACATCTCACAGGAGGTTATCAGGGGTTAGAAGGAACTTCAGCCACTACTGGCTGTGAGATCTTGGGCAAAGAGCATGACCTTCTGTGCCTCAGTTTCCTTATCTGTAAAAGGGGAATAATAAGAGTATTTATATCACTGTTAGATATAATTATTACCTGTCAATCCCTGATATGGTAACCCTGTCTAGTAGGGTTAGGCAGTCTATGCTTCAGTGCCCCAATAATAGGAGCACTCTGTCTCCCAGGTTAGCCCATTTCTTTTGCAATTAAAAAGTTGTATCAGAGAGAAGGGGCAGTATTTGCAGGATAGGAGTGGGTCCCTCTCAGATTTATAAAGGTAGTCCCTACTATGGATTTTCTGAGGCTGCCTCATTCCTTCTGAGATCAATACTTGCATAATCTTAATTGTTGTAGAATATTTATAGTAATAATAATTCATTATTGAGTGCTTACTATGTGCAAGCATTGTGCTAAGTATTTTATATGCATTATCTAAATATTTCAGATAAGCCTATTTTATTATTATTAATAACTAAATTGAGATAGTGCTTATTATGAGCCAGGCACTTCTCTAAGCCTAAAAATAGATATTATTATTTGCTCACGTTACATGTGAGAAAACTGTGGCACTAAAAGTTTAAGTAATTTTCTCCATTTCACACAGCTGATTAGTGGCAGAGGTAGATTTTGAACCCCAGTAGTCTTCCTGGTAGCTCAGTGGTAAAGAATCTGCCTGCCAGGCAGGTGACCTGAGTTCGATCCCTGGGTTGGGAAGATCCCCTGGAGAAGGAAATGGCAACCCACTCCAGTATTCTTGCCTGGGAAATCCCATGGACAGAGGAGCCTGGCATGCTTCAGTCCATGGGGTCATAAAAGAGTCAGATATGACCTGGCAACTAAACACCAACAACAAAGTCTGACTCGCAGTCTGGCTCCAGAAATACTCCTTAACCACTAAGTCATACTGCCTCCCTTGTTGTTTAGTCACTAAGTCATGTTATGTCCAGCTCTTTCTTGACCCCATGGACTATAGCCTGCCAGGCTCCTCTGTCCATGGGATTTCCCAGGCAAGAATACTGGAGTGGATTGCCATTTCCTTCTCCAGGGGATCTTTCCAACCCAGGAACTGAACATATGTCTATCTCTTGGCATGTGGATTCTTTATAGCTGAGCCACCAGGGAAGCCCGCTGCATCCCTATGAGGTGACAATTTTAATCAACAGGGTCTCAGAGAGTGTAACAACTGCCAACATTCTATTATTACTCCTGCCCCCGCCCCACCCCTCAAGGGGAAACTTTGTTTTGCTTTTCATGTTACCTCAACTATCCTTTTAGGGATCCATTCCCACCTTCCCATCTTTGCTAGTGATGAACTGTGTGCCATAAGACAAATTGCTTGACATCTTTAACTCTCAGTTTCCTCTCCTCCAAAATAGAAATGATATCTACCCAGGAAGATTGTTATTACTGTCTACCCCAGCCCATACCAACGAACTCCAGTCAACCCACCCACACACTGTTCAGCTGGCAGCCAATAAATACAAATACCAGCCCTCAGGGCCCTTTTCATGGCAATCACCTTGAACCCACTCACTTGCTCCTGCTCTGGCTCTTCAATCACTCCGAATTGGTTCCTACGGGTTCTTGCCTCCTGACCTTGGCTCTGCACACTGTGTTTGCCTTCACACAGATCTCCCAGACTTGACCATCTCAGTGCTTCCTAAGCAAAGAGTAGCTTCACCCTCTGGTTCTGCCTGTTCCTGGCTATTCCAGTTAGGTCCAGCCAAACCCCAGACCTAACTCCCAATGTCGTAGCCCTGGGCCACTGTCAAGGGCCATCAGATTAAATCCCTGCTAGTATGTGTTGTATAGCAACATGACGGATTTTCTTAGTTTACTACCACTGAGTTCCCATTCAGGATATTTTAAATGTTGAATGCACCCTTAACCCACTTACTGCAATGACAGTTTCCATTATTTGCCACTTTGCTGCATTAATTCAGTTCAGTTCAGTTCAGTCGCTTAGTCATGTCCAACTCTTTGTGACCTCACGCCAAGTCTCCCTGTTCATCACCAACTCCCGGAGCTTACTCAAACTCACGTCCATTGAGTCAGTGATGCCATGCAACCATCTCATCATCTGTCGACCCCTTCTCCTCCTGCCTTCACTCTTTCCTAGCATCAGGGTCTTTTCAAATGAGTCAGTTCTTTGCATCAGGTGGCCAAAGGATTGGACCTTCAGCTTCAGCATCAGTCCTTCCAATGAATATTCAGGACTGGTTTCCTTTAGGATGGACAGGTTGGATCTCCTTGCAGTCCAAGGGACTCTCATGAGTCTTCTCCAACACCACAATTCAAAAGCATCAATTCTTCGGTGTTCACCTTTATAGTCCAACTCTCACATCCATACATGACTACTGGAAAAACCATAGCTTTGACTAGGCTGACCTTTGTCGGCAAAGTAATATCTTTGGTTATGAATATGCTGTTTAGTTTGGTCATAACTTTTCTTCCAAGGAGTAAGCGTCTTTTAATTTCATGGCTGCAGTCACCAACTGCAGTGATTTTGAGCCCCCCAAAATAAAGTCTGTCATTGTTTCCACTGTTTCCCCATCTATTTGCCATGAAGTGATGGGACCAGATGACATGATCTTAGTTTTTTGAATGTTGAGTTTTAAGCCAACTTTTTCACTCTCCTCTTTCACTTTCATCAAGAGGCTCTTTAGTTCTCCTTTGCTTCCTGCCATAATTACTAAGCACCATCCCAAATGCTGTTGATTCCAAGCACTTGAGAAGAAAATTCAGATAGCAGATCATATCCAGCATTCTCCCCAATAAAAATAAACACTATCATCTATCAGACATTTACTCCATCCCAGGCACAATGCTAAATATTTTAGATG
The DNA here is from genome assembly GCF_014754425.2 of Oryx dammah. Lineage (NCBI taxonomy): Eukaryota > Metazoa > Chordata > Mammalia > Artiodactyla > Bovidae > Oryx > Oryx dammah. The sequence continues at coordinate 15,289,899 of NW_024070207.1, forward strand.
TATACCCTCACATAAGCTGCTCAGCAATCTTATGTGATAAATAGTATTATCCTCATTTCCCAGCTGTAGAAACTGAGGCACAGAAAGGTTGAGTGACTCATCTAAGATTATACAGTGATTACATGGGAGAGCTGGGATTTGAGTTCAGGCTTCCCACTGAGTTCAGGCTCAGGTGGTAAAGCATCTGCCTGCAATGCAGGAGACTTGGGTTTGATCCCTGGGTTGGGAAGATCCCCTGGAAGAGGAAATGGCAACTCACTCCAGTACTCTTGCCTGGAAAATCCCATGGATGGAGGAGCCTGGTGGGCTACAGTCCACGAGGTTGCAAAGAGTCGGTCATGACTGAGCGACTTCACTTTCTTTCTACTTTCTTTCTACATACCACACTGAACACATCCCATGTTAACTACTGAACACTGTTGCCTCCCAATTTACATCATCTCCACTAAGTGCTTGAAGACCTTGCTGGGCCTATTTACAATTCAAGAAACTGTGAACCCTTTGAATTATCTTTCCTGTCAATACTAACCCTGCCCATGTAGTGGGTATGTGGCTTCCAGCGCTCTAAAATAAGCCCAATCTACCCATATGTCTGTCCTTCCATGACAACCAGGGACTGAGGAAGAGGAGGTGCTGAAACTCTCTGATCCACAGAGCTGGTTGCAGGAGTTGGTGCAAGACAAAGACTGTGGATTAGGAGAGTGCTGGTGGGAACCAGACTTTTACCTCAAGAATGCTCTGGAGCAAGTCACAATTTCTCACTGGGCAAACCGGGAGAAGTCCCAGCCCCATGCCATTACACTGGGCCAACTCACCCACACACAATGAGGCAGGTGGCCAAAGAAAATGAGTCACAGACCTCAGGACTTCATTTGAGGCAGTTACCCCGAACCCTCTCACTTCTCTCTTGCCCTTGCTCTGCACTTCCTGCTCTGTTCCTTGGCATATCTGGCTTCAGACCTTCTTGGAACTCTCTCTTATTTGTGACCCTGCATTCACCCTTTAGGCTTGCTATGCTCAGCTTTTGACCTTCTCAGTGCTCTCTAAGAACAGGCTTGCCCACATCCCGTGGCTCTTGCCTATCTTCACAGTCTTAGGTCACTACCATGGCCAATTTAATCTCCTGTCCCTGGAAACTCTATTTTGGAACTGGCCTACCTGACCAGTGCCTCAGCCCACAAGGTAGTGAAGGGTTGGAACAGAAAAGGGGATCAGAAAGTGATGAGACATCACAGAGAAAGATGCCTAGCCAGTGCCCCCACCCTACTGTAAATGCGTCCTTCATGGTATATTAACCCTAATCCCCTTCCAGTATTTGGAAACTTCCTGTGGCCAAATAATTTTCCCACAAACAGACATGGTTCGGGAAACTGAGAATGCATACAGCTGCCATATTCTTTAGACTATAAATTAGAATACATGAACTAACGCTGTGAATGTACTTACAGCAACAATACAATGGAATGTTTAAATTCATTACTGCCCTGGAAAAATCTCTGATGTGCCATAACCATGCTTATAAAGGATGATGGAAGGGTACCACATATGTTCGTGTGCTCAAAAACAGTGCCTGCTAGACTGACGTGTTGACTATTCCCTACCATACATGGCTCATTCCTTGCACTCTGGTCAGACTCATCTGCCTTCAGTTCATCATATTTGCATCACTCCCTCCTGCCACAAGGGGCAAGCTATTTCCTTTTCTAGCAAGTTCTTTCTCTCTTCTTGAGAATTAACTCCCCATCTCTTTCCAGATCTTACCTCCATCATCACGTCTTTGCAGGTGTTTTCCCTGCCTTCCTTATTAATAGTGTCAGGATCTTACCCACTGGATCCATTGTAGCACTTATGACAGTTGCAAGTTTGCATTTATTTATATGATAATGTGATTGATGTCTGCCTCCACCACTAGAATGAAAGTTCCATGAGAACAGGGGCCATGTCTTCTTGTTCACAGCTATAACCTTGGAATTTGGAATAGTCAACACAAAGTAAGTGTGTTTGTCTGTTTAATTGTTCAGCAAATAGTTGGCCAGAACTGCTCACCAACCAAGTCCTCCTAAGATCCTTGGCTAAATGCATCAAACCCATGGGAGGAGAAGGAAGGTCCTGGAATACATTTGGGCTGATTTTCTCCAATCAACAAATTGGTACCTATAAGTTTAGCAGTTGAATAAAGTACAAACTCCTAGCAAATGGGATACAGACTATGTACCTTTCTAGAAGAGAGAAATTGTGATAGGCAGGGCACAGAGAGGTAAGCAACATGCTCAAGTTTACTTAACTAGTAGATAGCAGAGTCAGTATTTAGACCCCAGCTATCGAGTTCCACTTGATTAATCTTCCTGAACCTCTGTTTTCTCATCTGTAAAATGGGTGCAATCAGTGGTGCTAGCTTGAACAGTTATAAGAATTAAATGTGATAATGTATTGAAAGTACGTGCACATAAGTATTCATTGTATGGTACCTATTACTGTTAGTTTCTTTGAAAATAAAGGGAAGTCAGAGAATCTGTATGCTAGGACATGGAGAAATAGCTGTTTTTCCATAAAGCCCTCACCCACCCTTGTCTTGTTTCCTCTCCCTTCCTTTTTCCTTCCTCTGTCCTCCTTTACTCTCTCTCTCCAGCTATAATCTCCAAAAGAGATGTTTTTAGGGGTTAATAAGACAGAGGAAGACAGAGGAACAGATGACGAGAGCTTAGATTTATCTCCTTAAGAAAGGGGCTGAAAAGAACACTGGAAGGAGGAAGAAATAAAAGAAAGGTAGGAGTGAAGGGTTTTTCCAGTAGTCATGTATGGATGTGAGAGTTGAACTATAAAGAAAGCTGAGCACTGAAAAATTGATGCTTTTGAACTGTGGTGTTGGAGAAAAGACTCTTGAGAGTCCCTTGGACTGAAAGGAGATCAAATCAGTCAATTCTAAAGGAAAACAGTCCTGAATATTCGTTGGAAGTTCTGATGCTGAAGCTGAAACTCCAATACTTTGGCCACCTGATGTGAAGAGCTGACTCATTTGAAAAGACCCTGATGCTAGGAAAGATTGAAAGCAGGAGGAGAAGGGGCCAACAGAGGATGAGGTGGTTCGATGGTATCACCAACTCTATGGACATGAGTTTGAGTAAGCTCCAGGAGTTGGTGATGGACAGGGAGGCCTGGGCGTGCTGCAGTCCATGAGGTCGCAGAGTCAGACATGACTGAGTGACTGGACTGAACTGAGGAGTGAAGGGACAACACATGTAAGATGGTTATGTTTTTCCTCTGCTAAATAAAAGTATGGCTGTACACAGCTTTACTACAGGACTTTCTTCTCCATTTTATAAAAGGTTAGGGGGATTTTAATACAGGATGCTGGGGGATGGTGCACCGGGATGACCCAGAGAGATGATATAGGGAGAGAGGTGGGAGAGGGGTTCAGGATTGGGAACTCATGTACACCAGTGGCGGATTCATGTCAATGTATGGCAAAACCAATATAGTATTGTAAAGTAAAATAAAAAGGGATGGAGAAAGGGGAAGCATAAAGCCATGGGCTTGGAAAGGTACTGCCTATTAGTACCATTTAATTTATAGTCATCTCTACCCTACATTTTTTGGAAAGGAGAAAAGCCTAGAAAACACTGCCTCAACTTAGGTAGCTTTGAAACACACACACACACACACACACCATTGTTCAGTGCTGCCCCTTTAGCATTTCCTAGGCATGTCATTTATATTTGTGTGCCTGTTGGTTGAGCATGTCACTGGTGCTCACAGCACTGGAGCCACAGGAGTCAGGGGAATGTGTCTTTTCCTTTGAAACCAAGTGCTTAATGTCTTTGCTGGGAATTGTGGTAAAAGATGGATGAGAGGAATGGTTCTTCTGATAGTGGCAACACAGGCAGCTCCCCATTCCTTACTGGGTTTGTTTAGCTGCGTCTTAGATACCAGCATACCTGGGCCTCTTAGAAGAAAAGGGCCCAATTGAATAGATTCCCTGGAAGTCCAAGGGGCAGAGCACAGCAGGAGAAGTGATTTTGGGGAGATTGTTAGGCTAACTTGGCAGACTGGAAACTAGGGAAACCTCTGGGGTACATAACCAAACCAAACTTGTGAAATACTGGCTCATCCCCAGGTCCTCTGTTAAGGCCTTTGGGGAAAGTCCTAAATGCAAGCCAGTCAAGTTGAACTTTACACTATTTATAATTACAAGGTAGGAAAAAAAGACAGGAGAAAAGAAAGGGGAGACAGAAAGCAGGAACATAATTAAGGCCTGGCTAGCAACGGCTTAGATACAGTGTCATTAAAAGTAAAGCATGCTTCTATAAATCAATGAATGAAAACTTTTAAGAAATATTTTTAAGAAAGAAAACAAATGTGCAAGAAGAACCATTGTAGTACCTGGCATTTTATAAAATGAAAAATATACTTGTAACCAAAGGGAAATGTGCCATGGAAATGTAACAGATGAAATGTTGCCGGATTCTAATCAAGAACATACATAAAGCATTATTATATTTAGCATTGTTACAGTTCTGTATGAAATATAATTTAGTTGGGGAGGGTGGAGTGGAGGCAAGCATGTTACATCTGATCAGTCACCATAAAGCTACTTCCCTATTCCTGATTATGGCAAACTGAGTGGGCTTTATATTAGTAATATGCAGAGCTGTCTAAGATTAGGAACAAGACAGTGGTGCCCACTCTATCATTCCTAATCAACAAATTACTAGAAGTCTTAGCTAGAGCAATCAGGTAAGAAAAAAAATTAAAAGATAGTAGAATCGAAAAGGAAAAAGTAACATTGTCTCTATTTGCAAATGACATGATTTTGTACATAGAAAATCCTAAAAGTTCAGCAAAAAAACACATTTGATCAATGAACTCAGTCAATTTATTCAGTTAATACTATTTATTCAGTCAATACTATTCAGGATACAAAATTAACATACAAAAATTGGTAGCATTCGTGTATACTAATGACTTTTCTGAAAAAGAAATAAAGAAATCAATCCCATTTACAATCGTATTAAAAAAAACCTTTAGGAATAAATTTAATTAAGGAGATTAAAGATTTATACCCTGAAAACAGTTAGACATTGATGAAGGAAATTGAAGAAGGCACAAACAAATGGAAATGTATCCTATATTCATGGATTGGAAGAATTAATATTGTTAAAATGTCAATAATACCAAAAGCTATCTGTAGATCCAGTGCAATCCCTATCAAAATTACAATGGTGTTGTTTATAGGAATAGAAAAAACAGTCCTAAAATTTATACAGAGCCAGAAAAGACTCATAGTCAAAGAAATTCTAATAAAGAGGAATAAAGCAGGAGACATCACAGACAATCAATCATAGTTCTTGATTTCAAGCTATACTATAAAGCTATAGCCATCAAAATAGTATGAAGTGAAGTGAAGTTGCTCAGTCGTGTCCAACTCTTTGCGACCCCATGGACTGTAGCCTACCAGGGTCCTCCCATGGGATTTTCCAGGCAAGAGTACTGGAGTGGGTTGCCATTTCAATAGACCAATGGGACAGAATTGAGAGCTCAGAATAAACCCAAACATATATAGTCAACTAGGGAACCAAGAACCTACAAAGGAGAAAAGACAGTATCTGTAATAACTGGTACTAGAATAATTTCTATTCAGAATGAAAATGGTAATTATTAGAGAAATGCTCATCAAAACTACAATGAGGTATCATCTCACACCAGTCCGAGAATCAGTCAGTTCAATTCAGTCACTCAGTCATGTCTGACTCTTTGCAACCCCATGGACCACAGCATACCAGGCTTCCCTGTCCATCACCAACTCCTGGAGCTTGCTCAAACTCATGTCCATCAAGTTGGTGATGCCATCCAACCATCTCATCCTCTGTCATCCCCTTCTCTTTCCAACTTCAATATTTCCTAGCATCCAGGTCTTTTCCAATGAGAATGGCCATTATTAAAACATCTACAAATAACAAATGCTGGAAAGGGTCTGGAGAATAGGGAACTTTCCTACTATGGAGGACAATATGGAAGTTCCTTAAAAAAAAATAAAGTTACCATATGATCCAGCAATCTCACTCTTGGGCATATATCCAGATAAAACTATCATTCCAAAAGATGCATGCACCCCTGTGTTCATAGCAGCACTATTTACAATAGCCAAGATATCAACATAAATGTCCACTGACAGAAGATTTGGTGTGTGTGTGTGTGTGTGTATACATATATATAGATATAATGAAATATTACTCAGCCATAAAAAGAATGAAATAATGCCATTTGCAGCTACAAGTATGGACCTAGAGATCAGTATATTAAGTGAAGTTAGAAAGAGAAAGACAAATACCATATGATATCACTTATATGTGGAATCTAAAATATGACGCAAATGAACTCATCTATGAAACAGGAAAAGACTCACAGACATAGAGAAGAGGCTTGTGGTTGCCATGGTGGGGAAGGGGGAGGGGAGGGTTGGATTGGGAGTTTGGGTTTAGCAGATGCAAACTGGTTTATATAGAATGGATAAACAACAAGGTCCTACTGTATAGCACAGGGAACTATATTCAATATCCTGTAATAGGTGCCCAGAAACTATCCTAAGAGCAGCTGTGTGAGGCTGGGCCAAGAGGGAAGCCTTGACTTAAGTTTGACACACTCACCCCGAGCATCCTTGTCACCTGGGTTTGTTTAGATGGCTCCCACAAAGAAGGGCGGCAAGAAGAAGAAGGGCCGGTCTGCCATCAATGAGATGGTGATCAGAGAATACACTATCAACATTCACAAGCACATCCATGGAGTGGGTTTTAAGAAGCATGCTCCTAGGGCACTCAAAGAAATTTGGAAATTTACCATGAAGAAGATGGGAACTCCAGATGTGCACATCGATACCAGACTCAACAAAGCCATTTGGGCCAAAGGAGTAAGGAATGTTGCATACCAGATCCATGTGCAGTTGTTCAGAAAACGTAATGAAGATGAAGACTTGCCAAACAAGCTCTACATGTTGGTTACCTACATGCCTGTCACCACCTTCAAAGATCTACAGACAGTCAGTGTGGTTGAGAACTAACTGCTGACTAACCAATAAAGTTATTGAACTGTAAAAAAAAATAAAAATCCTGTAACAAACCACCATGGAAAAGAATATATACATATATATTATATACATTACATATATATAACTGAATCCCTTTGTTATACACCAGAAACTAATACCATATTGTAAATCAACTATATTTCAATAAAAAAAGAAAGAATGAAGCTGAACACATGCCTTATACCTGATACCTTTCGTAAATACTAACTCAAAATGGATGAAAACTTTGTATGTAAGATCTGAAATCATAAAACATCTAGAAGAAAACATTGGAATAAATCTCCTTGACATGAGTCTTGGTAATGCTTTTTTGGATATGACACATAAAGCACTAACAACAAAATAAAAAGATAAGCAAGTGGGACTACCTCAAACTAAAAAGCCTCTTCACAGCAAAAGAAGCCATCAATAAAATGAAAAGAAAACTTATGGGATGATGAAAATATTTGCAAATCATACATATGATGAGAGGTTAACATAGAAAATATTAAAGAACTCACACAACTCAATAGCAGAAAAACAAATAACCCTGTTTAAAAATGGGCAAAGGACTGTAATAGACATTATTCCAAAAATAATATATGAGAGGCCAACAGATATGTGGAAAGATGCTCAACATCACTAATCATTAAGGAAATGCAAATTAAAATCAAATTAAAAATTCACATTTGTTCGAATGGCCATCATGAAAAAAAGATGCTGGTGTGGATGCGGCAAAAAGAGAATTCTTGTGCACAGCTGGTGGGATTGTAAATTGGTATAGACACTATGAAAAATAGTATGGAAGGCCCTCAAAAATTAAAAATAAAACTACCATGTGACTGAGCAATTCTACTTCTGGAATATATCCAAAGGAAAACACAAACTAAAAAATATATCTGCACCCCAATATTCATAGCAGTATTATTTATAATAACCAAGATGTGGAAGCAAGTTAAATACCCATCAATAGATGAATGAATAAAGAAGTTATGATCTAAAAAATAAACACACACACACAGTGGAATATTACTTAGCCACAAAAAGAATGAAATCTTATCATTTGCAACAATATGAATGGATCTTGAAGGCATTATACTAAATGAAATGTCAGACAGAAAATGATAAATAGTTTATGACCTTATTTACACGTGAAATATTTTTTAAAAACTCATAGAAAAAGAGATCAGAGTTTTGATTATTAGAGATGGAGGCAGAATTGGAGGAAGTGGTCAAAAGGTCCAAACTTCTAGTTACAAAATATATAAGTACTAGGGATGTATATGGGCTTCCCTGGTATCTGATGGTAAGGAATCTGCTTGCAACGAAGGAGACCTGGGTTCGATCCCTGGGTTGGGAAGATCCCCAGGAGGAGGGCATGGCAACCCACTCCAGTGTTCTTGCCTGGAAAAACCCCATGGACAGAGGAGCCTGGTGGCTTACAGTCCATGGAGTCACAATGAGTTGGACATGACTGAGGGACTAAGCACAGCACAGAATGGGGTTGTAATATACAATCTGATAACTATAGCTAACACTGCTATATGATATATAGGAAAGTTAAGAAAGCAAGTCCTTATTTCTCATGATAAGCAAAAAGTTTTTTTTCTTTCTTTCCTCTTTACTATATCTTTATAAAATGGATGTTTGCTGAACCTATCATGGTAATCATTTCACAATATATGTATATCAAACCATCATGCTCTGTGCCTTCAATTTACACAGTAATAAATGTTAATTATTTCTAAACAAAACTGGAAAAAAGACAAATATACAAAACAATGCTTTATAAACATTGGACAGCAAGACCTCACAGGATCCCTGAGAGAAGAGAAACACTCAAGGTGAGCCCTATGATTGCCCTAGCTTACTTCTGGGAAAGAGTTTCCAGCACATAATGCAGGAAGTGCAAAACTGGAAAGAGTCTGGTATTCTCATTAAGTTGAGGAGATAAGAGTGGAGGATTTCAGGAGGCCAAGGCGTTAGAATATGCAGGGCACAGTAATAGGAGGAGTATACACAGAGTGAGCGCTATGGAAACGTGCAGATGCCACCCTTTCCAATTTTCCAGTGAGTTCTGAGCATGTGTTGTAAGGAAACTACCCTCAGACCATCAGAAAGGAACAGGCAGAACAATTCTTGGAGCTCAAACAGAACTTTTAAGAGTTCACATTCCTAAAAGCCAAAGTCAAGAAATCTCTTAATGATTGGGACGTCAGATAAAGTACACAAAAGAATATTATCTCAGTAGAGAGGACAAATTTAACCCTAGACTAAAATATTTTGGTAGCTTTTGGTATAATCTAAAAACTCCTAAAAGCAAACCTCAAAATGATCAAACTGTTTCCAAGTGTCTCAGTTGTGTCTTAAAACAAACCTTTAAAAAGGGGAATTAAAAAAAAAAAAAATCCAGCAGCCAACCATGTAAAATTCAAAGTGTCTGGCATCTAGTCAAAAAGTACCAGGCATGCAAAGGAGAAGGAAAATACAGCTCATAATGAGGAGAAAAATCAATCAGCATAAATAGTCCCCAAAATGCACAGCCAAGAGAATTAGTGGACATGGGTATTAAAACAGCTACTCTACATGTTTATTGCCTAGCCACAAGATCATAAATATGCTATTTTATTACCCGACATGGGATGAACTTTTGTGTATATGCAAAATAGAAGCTGAGTCACTTTTTTTTTTTAACTATATGGATATCCAACTGACCAAGCATCATTAATTGACAAAGAACATTCTTCCTTTGCAATGCAGATGTAATCTGTGTTACCAAAAAATGGTTCATATATGAAGAAATTGTTTTCAGAAAGAAAATGAATGTGCAAAAGGAACCATTATAGTACTTAGCATTTCATAAAATGAAAAAGATGCTTGTATTCAAAGGGAAATGTGCTGTGGAAATACATAAGAGATGAGATGTTGCAGGACTTTAATCATAAACATATGCAAAGTTAGCCTTGTCACATTCTATATGAAGATCTTGGAAATACAACTTAGTCATGGCTGGGGAGTGGGCATCTTGCATCTGATGAGTCACCATAATGCTACTTCCTTATTCCTTTTTTGTTCAATCTCTCAGTCGTGTCCAATTCTTTGCAACCCCATGGACTGCAGCATGCCAGGCTTCCCTGTCTTTCACTGTCTCACAGAGTTTGCTGGGAGACTCATGTCCACTGAGTTGATAATACCATCCAACCATCTCATCCTCTGTCACCCCCGTCTCCTCCTGCCCCCAATCCCTGCCAGCATCAGAGTCTTTTCCAATGAGTCAACTCTTCGCATGAGGTGGCCAAAGTACTGGAGTTTCAGCTTTAGCATCATTCCTTCCAAAGAAATCCCAGGGCTGATCTCCATCAGAATGGACTGGTTGGATCCCCTTGCAGTCCAAGGGACTCTCAAGAGTCTTCTCCAACACCACAGTTCAAAAGCATCAATTCTTCAGCACTCAGCCTTCTTCACAGTCCAACTCTCACATCCATACATGACTACTGGAAAAACCATAGCCTTGACTAGACGAACCTTAGTCAGCAAAGTAATGTCTCTGCTTTTGAATATACTATCTAGGTTGGTCATAACTTTTCTTCCAAAGAGTAAGCGTCTTTTAATTTCATGGCTGCAGTCACCATCTGCAGTGATTTTGGAGCCAAAAATAAATAAATAAATAAAGTCTGACACTGTTTCCACTCTCTCCCCATCTATTTCCCATGAAGTGATGGGACCAGATGCCATGATCTTCATTTTCTGAATGTTGATCTTTAAGCCAACTTTTTCACTCTCCTCTTTCACTTTCATCAAGAGGCTTTTTAGTTCCTCTTCACTTTCTTTTTAGGTACGTTTATTTCTAGGTGTTTTATTTCTCTCTTTTTTTATTCGTTTTCTCTCACCCTAGTGGCTTTTCAGCAATAAGAGTGATCATTTTT
>NW_024070207.1:15301384-15327296 GCF_014754425.2 Oryx dammah
ATGTTCAAGAAACATTCATTCAAAAAGTATCCAAAGCAGAAGAAACTAAAGTTACTGTGACTGGTTCAGATTAATCACATTTGGTTTCTTCCCAAGAATACATCCTGTCTTTGAAAAAATGGAAGCATTCTTGACTTGGAATGCAGATATAACCTGTGTTACAAAAAAGGGTTCATATATGAAGAAATTGTTTTCAGAAAGAAATGAATGTGCAAAGGAACCATGATAGTACTTAGCATTTTATAAAATGAAAAAGATGCTTGTATTCAAAGGGAAATGTGCTGTGGAAATACATAAGAGATGAGATGTTGCAGGACTTTAATCATAAACGTATGCAAAGTTGGCCTTGTCACATTCTATATGAAGATCTTGGAAATACAACTTAGTCATGGCTGGGGAGTGGGCATCTTGCATCTGATGAGTCACCATAATGCTACTTCCCTATTCTTTGTTGTTCAGTCTCTCAGTCGTGTCCATCTCTTTGCAATCCCATGGACTGCAGCATGCCAGGCTTCCCTGTCTTTCATTATCTCCCAGAATTTGCTCAAGTTCATGTCCACTGAGTCGATGATACCATCCAACCATCTCATCCTCTGCTGTCCCCACTCCTCCTGCCCTCAGTCTTTCCCAGCATCAGGGTCTTTTCCAGTCGCATCATGTGGCCAAATTATTGGAGCTTCAGCTTCAGCATCAGTCCTTCCAATAAATATTTGGGGTTGATTTCCTTTAGGATTGACTGGTTTGATCTCCTTGCTGTCTAAGGGACTCTCAAGAGACTTCTCCAGCACCACAGTTCAAAAGCATCAGTTCTTCAGTACTCAGTCTTTTTATTGTCTAGCTCTCACATCCATACATGACTACACGAAAAACCATAGCTTTGATTAGATGGACCTTTGTCAGCAAAGTAATGTCTCTGCTTTTGAATACGCTGTCTAGGTTTGTCATAGCTTTTCTTCTAAGGAGCAAGCGTCTTTTAATTTCAGGGCCGCATCCTGCTTATGGTGAATTGATCACCTTTATATTAGTAGTATGCAGAACTATCAAACAGTGGAATTTCCTTTGTCACCATTGTAACCAGGGGAATGAAATTATTCTCTAGTAGAAGAAGAATTAGAATATTTGTTTTATGTTCTTACCTTCCTCCTCATCCTACTATAGAAGCTCAATAAGTCACTTCACCTCGGTGAATCTCAAATCCTCCATCAGTCACTTAAATTTAATGCATGTTACAGATGGTGCTGGCTTTTGTCAAAAGGGTATTTTTTCCCAACATGTATCATGGTTGTAGCTCCAATACAATGATGTGAAAAGTCCTGAAGATTGGTACAGGCTATGTTACTAGCCCGTCTCCAAGAAAAAATCTATATGGGCTTAATGGAAGCTAGCCAGTGGCTTCAAAGAATGTGACTTCATTTTCCTTTCAAGTCAGTAAGCATTCCATGAGCATCTATCATATCACAGGAGGCTGAAGTAGTATATGTAGAATTTGGAGACCACTAAACTTTCTGGAGAATTCTCAGAATGGCCTCTTCCTCTTCACCCTCAGGCACTACCTCTTTCTGACTTCTTTAACCATTAAGACTCTGCATAGTTCAAGGAGGCCAACAGACTCCTTGGTCCTTCCCTTCTATTCCTCCAGATGTGAGCTTCAGAAGCAGCAGAACCCTAGGTGAAAGAAGCCAACTGAGCCTGGAAGACTCAGAGTGCCTTTGAGCCTCTGGGAAATACCTGACTTTAGAAACATCTCTGACAGTGTTTTCTACTTATTACTCCAGTCTCCAGGAGGGGAGAGAAATGGCTAGAGACAGAGAGTATTGCTTCCTACATTTCCTTCTCAGTGGCCCTTTGGGTACAAAGAAAAACATGGTTCTCCTAACCTTCCATGATCTGTAGGAGGTAACTCCTAGTACAAAAACGCCAGCTCACCCACATCCCACAGCCGCCTAGTATGATGGGAAGCGGGAGAAGGGGGTTGCTGTTGAGAAAGGACGAAGGACTGCTGGGTAAGATGAGATTCCTTCTGTGCTCTCCTTTTTGTTAAATCTAGCCCCATTCCTTTTAAGTGATTCATGTATACTTTTTTTAAATTGGCATATAACTGCTTTACACTGTTGTGTTGGTTTCTGCTGTACAACAATATGAATCGGCTATAAGTGTACGTATGGCCCCTCCCTCTGGAGCCTCCCTCCCACCCCTCTAGGTCACCACAGAGCGCCAAGCTGGGCTCCCTGTGCTATGCAGCAGCTTCCCACTAGCTATCTGTTTTACACATGGTAGTGTATATAGGTCAGTCCTACTCTCTCAGTTTGTGCCACCCTCTCCTTCCCCCACTGTGTCCACAAGCCATTCTCTAGGTCTGCGTCTCTATTCCATCTTCTTTGTTTGGGTTGCTATCAAAGCTCCACCCTGTGCAGGGGAAGTTCTTCCAGGATATCAGATACGGTAATAGGGAATAGTCTGGACGCCAAGGAGAAACAGAGAAATTCTATTGTAACAGGTCACCCACAGCCAAAGCAAATTATTCCCTCCAACTCCACTGGGAACCAGAGCCCAAACCAGTGAGCAGCTACTAGGACTTCCTGTGCAGCTCTGGAAAAACACACAAAGCATACAGCTGCTCACCCTTAATTGATGAGCTGATAATTAACACTGTGTATGTAGACTTTGGGCCCAATACGTGACTTAATTTGTGAAAACAGTGTCTGCCAGCAGCCTCTTGGTTCTGAGGGACACCAGCTGGGACTGCGATAAGCCAGAGCCAAAGGAAGACGAAAGAGGACCACTGACATCCTTAAAACGCGGTCAGGGGAAAAGGCAGGGAGAGGCAGGATTTCCTAGGAGAATGAGAGCAAGAGAGGGGACAAATAAGGGAGAGGAAAGAAGGGAAGTACAAGGGAGACAAAGAAATCAGCAAAACCTTTCTCAGAGAGCCCCAGACAAGCACTTTCATGTCATGGAGGCTGTCATCCCCCAACCTTCCCACTCCCCATTCACATTCACTACACCTTTATTCTTTTTTCTCTGAAATCTTTAATTTTGTATTGGTGTATAGCTGACTAACAGTGTTGTGATAGTTTCAGGTGAACAGCAAGGGACTCAGCCATTGATATACATGTGTCCATTCTCCCCGAAGTCCCCCTCCCATCCAGGCTGCCACATAACATTGAGCAGAGTCCCATGTGCTATACAGTAGATTCTGGTTGGTTATCCATGTTAAATATAGCAGTGTGTCCATGTCCATCCCAAACTCCCTTACTAAGCCCTTCCCCTCATTCCTCCCCCTGGCAACCACAAGTTCATTCTCTAAGTCTGTGACTTTCTCTTTTGCGAGTTCATTTGCATCATTTCCTTTCAGATTTCACATATAAGGATGTCATATGGTATTTCTCCTTTGCTGTCTGACTTAACTCAGTATAACAATCTCTAGGTTCATCCATGTTGCTGCAAATAGGGTTATTTCCTTCTTTTTAGCAGCTGGGTAATATTCTATTGTTATATATACACCACGGGCTTCCAGGTGGTGCTAGAGGTAAAGAACCTGCTTGCCAATGCGGGAGATGTAAGAGACAAAGGTTTGATCCCTGGGTCGGGAATACCCCTGGAGGAGGGCCCAGCAACCCACTCCAGTATTCTTGCCTAGAGAATCCCGACAGAGGAGCCTGGCGGGCTACAGTCCCTGGGGTTGAAAAGAGTCAGATGCGACTGAAGCGACTTAGCATGCATACACACTGTCGATGGACATTTAAGTTGCTTCGCATGTCTTGACTGTTGTTAACAGTGCTGCAATGAACTTTGGCACTGCACCTTTATTCTTGTTCATTCTCCCAACTCTCTCTCCAGACTCATTTTCTGGGGTAACCAAACCCACATATCTACAAATGGCAAGACATGTCAAATCCTTTTGTGGTTAAAATATAGCTCTCAGCTACCTTTTAGTGGCTGACAAAGTTGCCACATGGCAAGTAGATCTCTTTTGCTGCCAAATCTCCTGCTGCCATGCTATTCTCTGTACCTGTGTCACTCAGTTCTCTCGGGCGAGCCAGGAATGCTGAAGGGTCCCTTTTTGAAGATTCTCCTCTGAGCTCATCTCCTGTACAGCAGGGATTGTCTTTGGCCTCCTTCTACCTGTCCTCTCAACACCATCATTCTCCTTGATCCTGATTCCCTCTATCCAGCCTCCTGGCTCAAGATCCCTCTACTATGCAATAGTAGATATCCTAATCCCTCAGGGAACTGCTTTCCCTTTTGCCAACTAGCAAATGAAATGTACTTGGTGGCTTAATGTATCACTCTTCCCTTGTGTAATTGCTGCATTGTTGTAATGGTTGAACTGAAGGAATAGCCCGCATATGGCAGAACAGTAAGTATGATGGTAGATAAGGAAATTGGGGGATAGGAGACCTCCCTATTCTGCTGGGAAAGGTTGATCTTGGGTGTGAGGATAGCACTATCAGGTCACCAGGGATATTTGCCAAAGCTGAAAAGTCACTTTGTGATTTTCTTAACATTGGTTCAAGGGAAGACAGAGCAAAGCCAACGGAAGTGAGTTTTACTTTTTACCTTGTTGCTCAAATTGTCAAGAGCACTTACCCTCAAGAGTTCCACATAATGGCTATCTCCTGCCATGGGATTTACTCAGTTGACTAAATTTTCTAAAACTGTATTAATGACAATGCCAACAAGAGAAAACCCAGAATCATGCATAAACCATGGTACTTCCAAACTATGCTCTTGATTCAACTCACAGACTAACTGGACAAAGCAAAGTGATATGCAAGCTGGTCAATATTCACAGAGACAGAGAGAGAGGACTCAAGTCAAATCCCTTCTGGTCCATCCCTGGACTAGTCATGTTGGTCTGCCTTTGCACTTTTGGGCCACACACCTCTGCCTCTTGTTCCACTGAGTCCTGAGCCAGGCCAGAAAGTCAGGTACATCACTTCTTCCAAGAGAGAGATGGCATAGTTCCAAGTGCAGGAAGCAAGCAATTTTATCAGACCTCTGGCCCATTGATAAAACCACAGAAGGAAATCATTCAGTTTCAAATTCAGAAAGGAAAGTCTTAGATAAAACTAGGAATTAATTGCCTAGGGAGTTTCCACTTTAAAGTCATTTTTCTCCACATCAATAGAAAAGCTTTTTTATCATAGCTAGGGTAATGGTCTTAGAGTTGAAGCGCTGTCTGCCTGTTTACCGCTGTTTATAGTCTTCAGTAAAAGCTAGTCACTTCCACCCCCACAAAATAGCCATTCTTTTCTCCACCCCGCTTCCTTTTTTTAGATTCATAATGCTTTTTTCTCTCTGAGGATTCCCAGGACTTAATTTAGATTTCACAATAGAGGAAACTGCCAGATGAGGCAAGGAGACTGGCTGTACTACATAACAAAAGGAATTATGGGGACTCCCCCGGCTGTCCAATGGTTAGGACTCTGCCTTCTCACTGCCACTGGCCCAGACTTGATTCCTGGTCAGGGAGCTAAATTCCCACAAGCGGCACAGCACAGCCCCATCCCTCCCCTGCCCCCCCCCAAAAAAAATCAACTACAATGTCTAATAAAGCTAGAAAAAAAAAAACCCAAGAAATTATGAAATTTCTCTCCTGTAGATATGTTCATGAAAAAGATTGTCTATTACCCATCTGAGTTTGACTAGAGTATATTACTGCATTTCAAGGTCCTTTCTAACGCTAGACTCTGGGAATTCTCTGTCGTGTTCTGGGTTTGTTAGTTAGCTGGCTTTTGTGTCTGTGTGTGTGTTCAATGATATTTGTCTTTAACAACAGTCAGGAAAAGACCAGATACACTGAGGAGAGTGGCCTGGAGTAAATGATGAGGTAGGTATGCAAATGAACACTGAAGCCAGGGAGACTTTTCTGATAGACCCACAACTGGAAAGGAACTTTCATGCTGAGCAAAACTCTTTAGCCTTCTTTGTGAACTTAAGCTGAATTTCTAAGGGGCAGTGGTCTAAAGCCTTTCTCAAGAGAGAGAGAAGAATGAAGGTTACACTAAAGAACAGAAATCGTTAAGTTTTCTCTTTCTCCAACTTTGGGAAATGATGCAGTACAGAGGGTTATTTCTGGTTTATAAATTCATTTTTAAATAGTTTTATTGAGGTATAATTTACATGCCATGCATTTGACTCATCTACAATTCAGTGGCTTTTAGTATATATTCACAGAGTTGATCAACACTATCTAATTCTAGAATATTTTCATCACTGCAAAAAGAAACTTTATATCCATTAACAGTCATTTCCCATACCTCCAAATTCTTCTTGCTATCTTTTGGCAACCAACCAGTAATATAATTTCTGTCTCTCAGATTACCTAGTCTGGACACTTCATATGAATGGATTCATAAAATATTTCTCATAGCTTTTTGGAGGTGTAATTGACATGCAAAGAATGGCATGTATTTAAATTGTACATTGTAAATATATACAATTTAATAAGTTTGGACATTTGTAAGCATCCATGATAACATCACCACAATCAAGGAAATAAACACGCCCAACAACTCCCAAAGTTTTCTTGTGTTCCTGTGGGTTCATTGGTTTGTTTGTGTATGTGTGGTCAGAACACTTAAGATGCGATCTACCCTCTTAACAAATTTTGAAGTGCACAATACCACGTGCTTAACTACAGCAGATCTCTAGAACTTATTCATTTAGTGTAGCTGAAACTTTATACCCAGTGAATAATAACTCCCCATTTCTCCACCCTCCACCTCCTGGCAACCACTACTGTATTTTCTGCTTCTATGAGTTTGACTTTTTATTTACTCTTATAAGTGGAATCATGCAGTATTTGTCCTTCAAGACCAGTTAATTTCACTTAGTCTAACGTCCTTCAGATTCATTCATGTTGTCAAAAGTAGTCAGATTTCCTTCTTTTTAAGGCTGAATAATATGAATATATATGTGTGTGTATATATATATGGCATCTTCTTTATCCATTCATCTATTGATGGACACTTGGGTTGTTTCCATGTCTTAGCTATTGTGAAGAATGCTACAGTGAGCATGCAAATGCAAATTTCTGTGTGAGATCCTGATTTCAATTCTTTTGGATGTTCATACTGTTTTCCATAGCTGCTACAACATTTTACACTCCCACCAACAGTGTGCAAGGGTTCCAATTTCTCTACAACCTTGCCAACACCTGGTATATTTTGCTGTTTTTTTAAAAATAGTGGCCATCCTAATAGTTTTGGTTTGCATTCCCTTGATAAATGTTGAGCATCTTTTTATGTAACTGTTGGCATTTGTATCTCTTATTTGGAGAAATTTATGTTCACTATACTATATTTTTTAGTCTGGCTTCTTTCACTTTCACTTTTCAAAGTTCACCCATATTATAGCATGTATAGGTACATCATTCCTTTTTATTACTGAATAATATTGTACTTAGTATAACACATCTTGTTTGTCCTTTTGTCTGCTGATGGACTTTGGGTTTTTTTCTACTTTTTTGGCTAGTATAAATAGTATTATATGACTATTCCTGTACAAGTTTTTGTGTGGGCATGTTTTCCTTTTTGGAGAGTATAAGAATAGAATTGCTGGGTCACATAGTAGCTGTATGCTTAACTTTTTGAGGAATTTCCAGACTGTTCTCCAAAGCTGCTGCACCATTTTATATCCCCACTAGTAACAAATGAATTTTCCAATTTATCACATCCTCAAAAGCACTGGATATTGTCTGTCTTTTCAGTCATAGCCATCTTTGTGAGAGTAAAGCTGTATCTCATTGTGCTTTTGTTTAACATTTCCCTGATGACTAATGATGTTGAGTATCTTTTCATTCACTTATTGGCCATTTGTACCTCTTCTTTGAAGAAATGCCTATTCAAATAATTTCCCCCATTTTCAAATTGGGTTATTTTTCTTTTAATTTTTGAACTGTAATGTGTGTGTTAGTCGCTCAGTCGTGTCCGACTCTTTATGACCCTATGAACTAGAGTCCGTCAGGCTCCTCTTCTTCAGAGGATCTTCCCAGCCCAGGGCTTGAATGAACCCAGGTCTCCCACATTGCAGGCAGATTCTTTACCATCTGAGTCACCAGGGAAGCCCGTTCAATTGTAATCATTCTAGATAAAAGTGCCTTAGTTAATTCACTTAAAAAATAAACTGGAATCCTCTTGGATCAATTTTATTTCCCACATTTCTTCCCAACACCTAATGTAGTTAGACAATCTACCTCCTGACATCTTTATTGCTTTCAGGCTGCTGCCCCCTTTTCAGGTAGACACCATCACCTCTGGCCACTGTTGATTCTTTGCAATGGATAAAGACCTTACTGTTGTTATCTTGAGGTCTATTTTACCCAAGACACAAGATGTCTTCACTGTCTTCTCTGCTTGCCAACTAAAAACTGTCTACAATCCAACCTTGAATCACAAACAAAAAAGAAAAAAAATACAGCAATTTGGGACTTCTCTGGTGGTCCAGTGGCTAAAATTCAACTCTCACCATGCAGGAGGCCTGAGTTCGATCCTTGATCATGGAACTAGATCCCACAGCCCAAAGCTAAAGATTCTGTGTGTTGCAACTAAGACCCAGTGCAGTGAAAAACAGAAAATGAAAAACCAGCACCCCCATTCCTCTACCCAAATGACTGAACAACTGAAAAAGAACCTACCAACCTCCAGCTAGGCTGATGGCTGAAACCACAATTGTTCTAGCTCCTCTCAGACATTAATCAAATGAGCCACATAGACATTTCAGCACCTTGAGTCACCTCCTGAAAGTGTCTTTCCTTACTTTCATTGCTATCTCTGCCAGAAGATGGTATCCTCTTCAAAGAAAACAAGAAGCCATTCAGGGTGACCATCTAAACTACCAGTCATAAATCAAAATACTTACAGGCATTCGACAGGTAACCTGATGAGTAAAGCTACCCAAGTGTAGGATGTGCTGAAGGCTTTGAGAAACTGGAGAACAAGAACCAGTATAATGTGTAGCCTGGCTCCAGATGACTTTGCCATGCAGGATTGAAGGCCCTATGTTGCCAGATTTTTTTTTTTTTAAGACAAGCTGGAATGTGGAACTTTTATGTGAAAATTTTATTTTTAAACACTGGAAATAAATTTGATATCTTAGAAAACACTGTGCTGGCCAAACAAAACATATGTGCTCTCTGGATCTAGCCCATGGGCCACCAGTTTACAGTCTCTGTTCAAAACACTGCTTAAATCTTCCTCCTGCATTCCCTGTCGTTGGCAGCAACAACCTAGGATCCCATTGCTTCCCACATTCTTAAGTCTTTCTCCTTCAGACTGTTAGGCTTTTATTGAAAAAAGATTTTCCCTCTAGCTCTTTCTTCTCTATGTGCACAGTCAGATGCACCCATCCTTAAAGAACAGCTTAATATACTAATGAAGAGCATGAACTTTGGAGTCAGTGAAATCTGTGTTCAATCCTAGCTCTGCCACCTACTAGCTATGTCTTTGGGCAAGTTACTTTACCTCTCTGAACCTCAGTTTCCTCATCAATAAAATGGGTACAATAATCTCTAGCTCATAAGCTTGTTCTGAAGCAATATATTTTAAAAACCTGGGGCATAATAGATGCTTAATAAATATTATGGTTCATCCTAACTTCTTCACTAACAAAATCTAACATTTGACACATTGACACTTAACACGCTGACATCTCTTTTCCCCTTCATGACATTGAGTTCTTATAGTAGCACTGTTTATACTCACATTGTGAAATTCACAAGCCCCAGCATTTATCTGGACCCTTCCACTGTCATTTGAGACCCCTGATCCTGACCCTAAACTCCATCCCAAATTATGAGCAGTTTTTCCATACATTTTTCATTGTTACATCCAAATGACAGTTGTTTGTTTTCATACTCGTCTATCTCTCTGAAGCCTCTGATAGAATAAACCTCATATATATCCTAAGCCTCTGATAGAATAAACCTCATACACATCTTTGAATGGGCTTCAGGATAACAGTCATCAGGCATCTTGGACCACCCAGTGATCTCTATCTATTCAATTTTGTATCATCCAGTTCCTTCTGACAGCTCTCCTGCTTTTGTCTCTATCCATTAAGACCTAGATGTAATTCATTTGGCCACACGGAGTCCATTTCATAAACAGTAGAGAGGGTAGAAGATTTTTTATCTAACTGCATTTAGTTCATTTGCAAGCAAGCACACTCGGGCAGGATGATACACCATCAGCTTAAGATAAGCATGAAAAGAGAGATTTATACCTGGGAGACGATCCCAGAGGCCATATGAGTCTCACCACTTTTAATTAAGTAAGATAGCTCTGTTTACCATATTGGTGTAGGTGATCACCTTGCCAGCTTACCAAGTGATCATCAGAGGTGGTGGGTAAGAAGCCATGAGTCATATTCCAGCCTTAAGAGTCTTCTTACATTACAACTAGCTATTTCCACTTTCTCTCTTAAAGGAATGGGGACAATTTGCACCTTTGGCTCTGAAGGCTAGATCAGAAGAGAATATTCAAAGGTATGTTGAGCTTCATTAAGAATCAGTACTCCCAAGATGTCTGCTTTGAAGAGGACAACACTTCTGGGAAATTAAGCTCTGGTGTGTTTGTATCATAGCATAGGAACCTGGAATGTTAGGTCCATGAATCAAGGCAAATTGAAAGTGGTCAAACAGGAGATGACAAGAGTGAACATTGACATTCTAGGAATCAGCAAACTAAAATGGACTGGAATGGGTGAATTAAACTCAGATGACCATTATATCTACTACTGTGGGCAGGAATCTCTTAGAAGAAATGGAGTAGCCATCATTGTCAACAAAAGAGTCCAAATGCAGTACTTGGGTGCAATCTCAAAAACGACAGAATAATCTGTTCGTTTCCAAGGCAAACCATTTAATATCATGGTAATTCAAGTCTATGCCCTGATCATTAATGCTGAAGAAGATGAAGTTGAACAGTTCTATGAAGATCTACAAGACCTTCTAGAACTAACACCCTAAAAAGATGTCCTTTCCATTATAGGGGACAGGAATGCAAAAGTAGGAAGTCAAGAAACACCTGGAGTAACAGGCAAATTTGGCCTTGGAGTACAGAATGAAGTAGGCCAAAGGCTCATAGAGTTCTGCCAAGAGAACACACTGGTCATAGCAAACACCCTCTTGCAAAAACACAAGAGAAGACTCTACACATGAATATCACCAAATGGTCGACACCGAAATCAGATTGATTATATTCTTTGCATCCAAAGATGGAAAAGCTCTATACAGTCAGCAAAAACAAGACCAGGAGCTGACTGTGGCTCAGATTATGAGCTCCTTATTGCCAAGTTCAGACTGAAATTGAAGAAAGTGGAGAAAACCACTAGACCATTCAGGTATGACCTAAATCAAATCCTTTATGACTATACAGTGGAAGTGAGAAATAGATTTAAGGACTAGATCTGATAGACAGAGTGCCTGATGAACTTTGGATGGAGGTTCATGACATTGTACAGGAGACAGGGATCAAGATCATCCCCATGGAAAAGAAATGCAAAAAAGCAAAATGGCTGTCTGAGGAGGCCTTACAAACAGCTGTGAAAAGAAGAGAAGCAAAAAGCAAAGGAGAAAAGGAAAGATATACCCATTTGAATGCAGAGTTCCAAAGAATAGCAAGGAGCGAAAACAAAGCCTTCCTCAGCGATCAATGCAAAGAAATTGAAGAAAACAATAGAATGGGAAAGACTAGAGATCTCTTCAAGAAATTAGAGATACCAAGGAAATATTTCATGCAAAGATGGGCTCAATAAAAGACAAAAATGGTATGGACCTAATAGAAGCAGAAGATAATAAGAAGAGGTGGCAAGGATACACAGAATAATTACACAAAAAAGATCTTCATGACCCAGATAATCATGATGGTGTGATCTCTCACCTAGAGCCAGACATCCTGGAATGTGAAGTCAAGTGGACCTTAGGAAGTATCACTATGAACAAAGCTAGTGGAGGTGATGGAATTCCAGTTGAGCTATTTCAAATCCTAAAAGATGATGCTGTGAAAGTGCTGCACTCCATATGCCACCAAATTTGGAAAACTCAGCAGTCAGTTTTCATTCCAGTCTCAAAGAAAGGCAATGCCAAAGAATGCTCAAACTACCACACAATTGCACTCATTTCACATGCTAGTAAAGTAATGCTCAAAATTCTCCAAGCCAGGCTTCAGCAATATGTGAACCGTGAACTTCCAGATGTTCAAGCTGGTTTTATTTATTTTTTTTTTCAAGCTGGTTTTAGAAAAGGCAGAGGAACCAGAGATCAAATTGCCAACATGCACTGGATCATGGAAAAAGCAAGAGAGTTCCAGAAAGACATCTATTTCTGCTTTATTGACTATGCCAAAGCCTTTGACTGTGTGGATCACAATAAACTGGAAAATTCTGAGAGAGATGGGAATACCAGACCACCTGACCTGCCCCTTGAGAAACCTGTATGCAGGCCAGGAAGCAACAGTTAGACCTGGACATGGAACAACAGACTGGTTCCAAATAAGAAAAGGAGTACGTCAAGGCTGTATACTGTCACCCTGCTTATTTAACTTATATGGAGAGTACATCATGAGAAACTCTGGGCTGGATGAAGCACAAGCTGGAATCAAGATTGCTGGGAGAAATATCAATAACCTCATATATGCAGATGACACCACCCTTATGGCAGAAAGTTACCTAAAGAGCCTCTTGATGAAAGTGAAAGAGGAGAGTGAAAAAGTTGGCTTAAAGCTCAACATTCAGAAAACTAATATGATGGCATCCGGCCCCATCACTTCATGGCAAATAGATGGGGAAACAGTGGACACAGTGGCTGACTATATTTTTCTGGGCTCCAAAATCCCTGCAGATGATGATTGCAGCCATGAAATTAAAAGACACCTCCTCCCTGGAAGGAAAGTTATGACCAACTTAGACAGCATATTGAAAAGCAGAGACATTACTCTGTCAACAAAGGTCCATCTAGTCAAGGCTATGATTTTTCCAGTAGTCATATATGGATGTGACAGTTGGACTATAAAGAAGGCTGAGCCCTAAAGAATCCATGCTTTTGAACTGTGGTGTTGGAGAAGACTCTTGAGAGTCCCTTGGACTGCAAGGAGATCCAGCCAGTCCATCCTTAAGGAGATCAGTCCTGGGTGTTCATTGGAGGGACTGATGTTGAAGCTGAAACTCCAATACTTTGGCCACCTGATGAGAAGAGCTGACTCATTTGAAAAGGCCCTGGTGCTGGGAAAGATTAGGGGCAGGAGCAGAAGGGGATGACAGAGGATGAGATGGTTGGATGGCATCACTGACTCGATGGAAATGGGTTTGGGTGGACTCTGGGAGTTGGTGATGGACAGGGAGGCCTGGCCTGCTGCAGCTCATGGTGTCGCAAAGAATCGGACATGACTGAGTGACTGAACTGAACTGATGTTTGTATCAAAAGAAGTCACATTCGTCACTTTATGGTTATACCTTATGTGTGAAGGCATACCTGTTTCAGGTTCCGTGCAGGCACATCCCATTCCAACCTCTGAACCTTTTCCAAAACAATATATTCTCTATGGAATTCTTTTCCTTTAGGCAGGCAAAAGGTCTTTCCTATCTTTTAGACAGCTCTGAAATCCCATCAGTCCTCCACACTTCTAAGATTGATGGGCCAACTGACAGGTTTTTGGCTCAGCCTGGACATGAAACACACACATCTTTTCTCCCTTCCCTAATCATATACTTAGCCCTCATTGCCTCACCTGTACTAAAGTATACTTACTTTTCCTTTACATTGGTAGAATTTGTTCTGGCCAAAGATTGAACAGAGAGTAATGTCCACTGCACAAACAAATAGCTTATAAATCTGAGACTCAGAATTCTATCCATAATGCTATTGCACAATGCATTAATTTAGTAGCTTAAGTAAAATCATAGGTTTTGGTTATAGATATTAGGGTATAAAAGTGTTGTCAGAGGCCGGTCCCTCTTGTGAAATATAAATTTTAAATGTACATGTGTGTTAGAATGAGGCTTCTGTGGTGGCTCAGCAGTAAAGAATCCACCTGCAATGCAGGAGACACAGGTTCAATCCCTGGGTCGGGAAGATCCCCTGAAGGAAGGCATGGCAACCCACTCCAGTATTCTTGCCTGGAGAATCCCACGAACAGAGGAGCCTGGTGGGCTATGGTCCAAAGGGTTGCAAAGAATCAGACACTACTGAGCGTGCATGCGTGCATGCCGCTGAGCTATGTCTGCAGCACAGGGAAAAGCCCCAACGGACACAAGACCTAGTGGTGGACCTTCAGGTGCTCTGATGGGCCAGTGTGAGAACAATTTCGAGGGGGAGAGGACTTCATGATCATTCTAAGATCAAACCACAAAGGTGCACACCTGCCTCTCAGTTGGTCTCTGGTGATTCTCCAGCCTGTACATTCTTCCTTTTATATGCTAATGCGCCTCTCCGCCACACAGGGGCCCCAATCTGAGCTCACGTGAAATGAGTTCACAATTCGTCTCACAGCCAAGGACTGCTGTCCCACCTGCTTCAGATGTTTTTCTCCCTGATGTTAGTGAAGTGAAAAGCCAGTAAGGCTGTAAATCAAGAAGGAAAGGGAAGAGAGGAGCAGGAACAAAGGAAGCAGGAGAAAGGAAACAGCGAATTGTGAGCCAAGGAGTTATTGGTTCTAACATACACACACCACACACACACATACACACACTGCTCACAAATCCATAAAAGAAAGAAACATAACCAAACCATCTCCACTACATGGACCACCTAAACAAGGATGAAATCAAGGCCAACGAATTTAAGGTATTGCTGGAAATGGAAACGTCGTGCTTAAAGTGGTCTTCACAGCCAGGCTTGGGGTCATGAATCACAGAAAGCACAGTGATATTCACTCATTCATGCAGATATGGCACATCTCCTTCATACACACAGACTCTCACTCACACGTATATACTTTCACTTCATACATACGGCTGCGTAACAAGACTTCAGTCAGCACTCACACAGACACACACACAGAGATATCACCAGACACCAAAATATACACCCATATACCCAGGTAAGTCGTCGTTGTTGCTGTTTGATTGCTAAGTCACATCCGATTGTTTGGGACCCCATGAACTGTGGCCTGCTGTCCATGGGATTTCCCAGGCAAGAATATTGGAGTGGGTTGCCATTTCCTTCTCCAGGGGATCTTCCCAACCCAGGAATGAAACCCCGGTAAGTACATGGATACAAAGTCAGATACAGACACCTGGAAAATCGAAACCTGAAGCTACATACAAGAATACACAACTACAAATGAGATGTGACATTTCTGGTTGTGTGTTCACTACGTCTTATTTGTAGTTGTGTATTCTTGTATGTAGCTTCAGGTTTTGATTTTCCAGGTGTCTGTGAGACAGCGAAAGAGACACAGATGTACAGAACAGTCTTTTGGACTCTGTGGGAGAGGGAGAGGGTGAGATGATTTGGGAGAATGGCACTGAAACATGTATAATATCATATATGAGATGAGTCACCAGTCCAGGTTCGATGCAGGATACAGGATGCTTGGGGTTGGTGCACTGGGATGACCCAGAGGGATGGTACAGGGAGGGAAGAGGGAGAGGGGGTTCAGGATGGGGAACACGTGTATACCTGTGGTGGATACATGTTGATGTATGGCAAAACCAATACAGTATTGTAAAGTAATTAACCTCCAATTAAAATAAATAAATTTATATTTTTTAAAAAAGTCTATGTAAAATGGAATGCATGTGTGCATGCTAAGTTGCCTCAGTCATGTCCGACTCTTTGTGATCCCAGCGACTGTAGCCCTCCAGGCTCCTCTGTCCGTGGGATTCTCCAGGTAAGAATACTGGAGTGGGTTGCCATGTCTTCCTCCAGCAGATCTTCCCAAAGCAGGGATCGAACCCATGTCTCTTATGTCTCTTATATTGGCAGGTGGATTCTTTACCACTAGCACCACCTGGGAAACCCCTCCATTTTGGGGGAGTCTACTATGCCCAGCTTTAAATATGTGGGCTCATTAATCCTCCCAAACACTCCTCTGATAGGGGTGTCATCAAGCTCATTTTACAACTGATGAACTAAAACTTAGAGGAGATGGTCACTTACCAACAATCAGGCAGGTAATGTGCCTTCTAGCAGAGCAGAAACTCAAATTAAGTCAGGCTCCCTGCAAGGTTGCAAGTCTCAAACACCTTATACTGCAGCTTCTCATGACTGCTCAGAGACAACCACCCACACACACACACCCATTTTACAGGCACTCATGCTCCCTGGCCAAGAATTGTAAAATATGATTAGCATAGTTCAGGCTTTGTTATCAACATAATCATTTGTTTGAACTAAACAATGTGGAATTCCTTTGGGTCATTAGTACCCATGAGTAAATTATCATGTGTTTAAATTATGTCTGGAGTATTTAAATTTAAACACTCTAGCACCTTGGACCAGGGCCAGCCAATATTTTTATATAATAACACTATAATTAAAGCTAGGGTAAGCTTAGGATCTCATTCAAGTTAACAAAAGATTACTCTTCACAGCAGAATTAAAAACAAGATTCTAATTAATTAATGTGCTAATCATTCTTCCTTTTTGCAATCAACATGGAGATTTCATCTGAGAAGATACTGCAAAATATGAACACAAAACCCCAGCTGATGCCCTGGTTTATGCATGGCCCAGGGAGAGATATCCCCTCCTCGTGCTGTTCTGGGCATCTGTGGGCACTCTGTGATCCAACATGGGCCTAGAGTAGGGCCCTCAACTGTTCATTCACACCATCAAGTTTTGGAGAGCTTTATCTCCAGGACAGGGAAACTAGCTTTTCTAGTTTGTCCAAGACAGTTCAGTTCACTTCTGTTGACTTAATTCACCAAAGAGTACTCTAAAGAGTATCTTGATTTGGATGATTACTTATAGAGGGACCCAATTTCAGATCATGCATGGAGACCTGAGTCTTTCTAACAGGAAGAGGTGTAGACTATTGACTTTCTCTGTAAGCCTCCGCTGTCATTGGTGTCTGGGCCATGGTGTGGATTTCCCATCACCACTTCCTCCTTTATGAAATAATAATCAACCACATATGGCCCCAGTTACTCAGGGCTTCCCTCTACCCCCAGCACAGCCCAAATTATAGTGTTTGCTGAGAACTAATTCAGTTCAGCTCAGTTCAGGGGCTCAGTCGTGTCCAACTCTTTGAGACCCTATGGACTGCAGCACATCAGGCTTTCCTGTCCATCATCAACTCCCAGAGCTTGCTCAAACTCCTGTCCATTCAAGTAGGTGATGCCGTCCAATAATCTCATCCTCTGTCATCCTCTTTGTTGACAAAGTAATGTCTCTGCTTTTGAATATGCTGTCTAAGTTGGTCATAACTTTCCTTCCAAGGAGTAAGCATCTTTTAATTTCATGGCTGCAGTCACCATCTGCAGTGATTTTGGAGCCCCCAAAAATAAAGTCAGCTACTGTTTCCACTGTTTTCCCATCTATTTGCCATGAAGTGATGGGACTGGATGCCATGACCTTACTTTTCTGAATGTTGAGCTTTAAGCCAACTTTTTCACTCTCCTCTTTCACTTTCATCAAGAGGCTCTTTAGTTCTTCTTTGCTTTCTGCCATAAGGGTGGTATCATTTGCATATATGAGGTTATTGATATTTCTCCTGGCAATCTTGATTCCAGCTTGTACTTCTTCCAGCCCAGCATTTGTAATGATGTACTCTGCTAGTGTGTGATATGTGCAATTGTGTGGTAGTTGGAGCATTCTTTGGCATTAACTTTCTTTGGAATTGGAATGAAAACTGACCTTTTCCAGTCCTGTGGCCACTGCTGAGTTTTCCAAATGTGCTGGCATACTGAGGGCAGCACTTTCACAGCAGCCTCTTTTAGGATTTGAAATACCTCAATAGGAATTCCATCACCTCCACTAGCTTTGTTCATAGTGATGCTTCCTGAGGCCCACTTGACTTTGCATTCCAGGATGTCTGGCTCTAGGTGAGTGATTACACCATCAGGATTATCTAGGTCATGAAGATCTTTTATGTATACTTCTTCTGTGTATCCTTGCCACCTCTTCTTAATATCTTCTGCTTCTGTTAGGTCCCTACCATTTCTGTCCTTTATTGTGCCCATCTTTGCATAAAATGTTTCCTTGGTATCTCTAATTTTCTTGAAGAGATCTCTAGTCTTTCCCATTCTATTGTTTTCCTCTATTTCTTTGCATTGATTGCTCAGGAAGGCCTTCTTATCTCTCCCTGCTATTCTTTGGAACTCTGCATTCAAATGGGTATATCTTTCCTCTTCTCCTTTGCTTTTGGCTTCTCTTGTTTTCTCAGCTATTTATAAGGCTTCCTGAGACAGCTATTTTGCTTTTTTGCATTTCTTTTTCTTGGGGATGATCTTGCTCCCTGTCTCCTGTACAATGTCACGAACCTCCATCCATAGTTCATCAGGCACTCTGTCTATCAAATCTAGTCCCTTAAATCTATTTCTCACTTGCACTGTATAATCATTACAGTGATAGGATAGCCACACATAAATAAATCTGATAATATGACAATTGAGGTAACCAAAGTGGATTAGATTAACTGTGAGCCAATATATTTGAAGATCAGCCCCTTGATACAATCAGCTGCAACTGGCGCACTTAGTGCAGCGGAGAGGAGCTACCCCATGTCTGAGGTCAGGGACAGAAGCCGGGAGGACCCCATGCCCGAGGGACGGCAGCCAAGAGGAGTTACCTCACATCCGAGATCAGGGGCAGTGACCGAGAGTGCCAGGCTGCGACAGTGCAGGAGCAGCAGAGAGGAGCTACCCCATGTCCGAGGCCACGGACAGGGGCCGGGAGGAGCAATCCCACATCCAAGGAGTGGTAGCTGTGCAGGCGCAGTAGGGCCTAAAGGAGCTATTCCACGTTCAAGGTCAGGAGGGGCAGCGGTGAGGAGATAACTCTCGTCCAAGGTAAGAGAAACCCAAGTAAGACGGTAGGTGTTGCAAGAGGGCATCAGAGGGCAAACACACTGAACCATAATCACAGAAAACTAGTCACTTTAATTACACTAGGACCACAGCCTTGTCTAACTCAGTGAAACCAAGCCATGCCCTGTGGGGCCACCCAAGACAGGCGGGCATGGTGGAGAGGTCTGACAGAATGTGGTCCATTGGAGAAGGGAATGGCAAACCACTTCAGTATTCTTGCCTTGAGAACCCCATGAACAGTATAAAAGGGCAAAATGATAGGATACTGAAAGAGGAACTCCCTAGGTCAGTAGGAGCCCAATATGCTAGTGGAGATCAGTGAAGAAATAACTCCATAAAGAATGAAGGGATGGAACCAAAGCAAAAACAATACCCAGTTGTGGATGTGACTGGTGATAGAAGCAAGATCCGATGCTGTAAAGAGCAATATTGCATAGGAACCTGGAATGTCAGGTCCATGAATCAAGGCAAATTGGAAGTGGTCAAACAAGAGATGGCAAGAGTGAACGTTGACATTCTAAGAATCAGCGAACTAAAAATGGATGGGAATGGATGAATTTAACTCAGATGACCATAACATCTACTACTGTGGGCAGGAATCCCTCAGAAGAAATGGAGTAGCCATCATGGTCAACAAAAGATTCTGAAATGCAGTACTTGGGTGCAATCTCAAAAACGACAGAATGATCTCTGTTTGTTTCCAAGGCAAACCATTCAATATCACTGTAATCCAAGTCTATGCCCCAACCAGTAACGCTGAAGAAGCTGAAGTTGAATGGTTCTATGAAGACCTACAAGACCTTTTAGACCTAACACCCAAAAAACATGTCCTTTTCATTATAGGGGACTGGAATGCAAAAGTAGGAAGTCAAGAAACACAAGGAGTAACAGGCAAATTTGGCTTTGGAATGCAGAATGAAGCAGGGCAAAGACTAATAGAATTTTGCAAAGAAAATGCACTGGTAATAGAAAACAATCTCTTCCAACAACACAAGAGAAAACTCTACACATGGACATCCACAGATGGTCAACACCGAAATAAGATTGATCATATTCTTTGCAGCCAAAGATGGAGAAGCTCTATACAGCCAACAAAAACAAGACCAGGAGCTGACTGTGGCTCAGATCATGAACTCTTTATTGCCAAGTTCAGACTTAAATTGAAGAAAGTAGGAAAAACCGTTAGACCTTTCAGGTATGACCTAAATCAAATCCCTTTTGATTATACAGTGGAAGTGAGAAATAGATAAGGGACTAGATCTGATAGACAGAGTGCCTGATGAACTATGGATGGAGGTTCATGACATTGTACAGGAGACAGGAATCAAGACCATCCCCATGGAAAAGAAATGTAAAAAGGCAAAATGGCTATCTGAGGATGCCTTACAAATAGCTGAGAAAGGAAGAGAAGCCAAAAGCAAAGGAGAAAAGGAAAGATATACCCATTTGAATGCAGAGTTCCAAAGAATAGCAGGGAGAGATAAGAAAACCTTCCTGAGTGATCAATGCAAAGGTATAAAAGAAAACAATAGAATGGGAAAGACTAGAGCTCTTCCAGAAAATTAGAGATAACAAGGGAACATTTCATGCAAAGATGGGCTCGATAAAGGACAGAAATGGTATGGACTAACAGAAGCAGAAGATATTAAGAAGAGGTGGCAAGGATACACAGAATTCTACAAAAAAGATCTTCAAGACCAAGATAATCATGATGGTGTGATCACTCACCTAGAGCCAGACATCCTGGAATGTGAAGTCAAGTGGGCCTTAGGAAGCATCACTAGAAACAAAGTTAGGGGAGGTGACAGAATTCCAGTTAAGCTATTTCAAAACCTGAAAGATGATGCTGTGAAAGTGCTACACTCAATATGCCAGCAAATTTGGAAAACTCAGCAATGGCCACAGGACTGCAAAAGGTCAGTTTTCATTCCAATCCCAAAGAAAGTTAATGCCAAGAATGCTCAAACTACCGCACAATTGCACTCATCTCACATGCTAGTAAAGTAATGCTCAAAATTCTCCAAGACAGGCTTCTGCAATACATGAACCATGAACTTCCAGATGTTCAAGGTGGTATTAGAAAAGGCAGAGGAACCAGAGATCAAATTGCCAACATCTGCTGGATCATGGAAAAAGCAAGAGAGTTCCAGAAAAAAACATATATTTCTGCTTTATTGACTATGCCAAAGCCTTTGACTGTGTGGATCACAATAAACTGTGGAAAATTCTGAGAGAGATTGGAATACCAGACCACCTAACCTGCCTCTTGAGAAACCTGTGTGCAGGTCAGGAAGAACAGTTAGAACTGGACATGGAACAACAGACTGGTTCCAAATAGGAAAAGGAGTACGTCAAGGCTGTATATTGTCACCCTGCTTATTTAACTTCTATGAAGAGTACATCATGAGAAACGCTGGGCTGGGAGAAACACACACTGGAATCAAGATTGCTGGGAGAAATATCAATAACCTCAAATATGCAGATGACACCACCCTTATGGCAGAAAGTGAAGAGGAGCTAAAAAGCCTCCTGATGACAGTGAAAGAGGAGAGTGAAAATGTTGGCTTAAAGCTCAACATTCAGAAAACTAAGATCATGGCATCCGGTCCCATCACTTCATGGGAAATAGATGGGGAAACAGTGGAAACAGTGTCAGACTTTATTTTTTTGTGTGTGTGCTCCAAAATCACTGCAGATGTTGGCTGCAGCCATGAAATTAAAAGATGCTTACTCCTTGGAAGAAAAGTTATGAGCAACCTAGATAGCATATTCAAAAGCAGAGACATTAATTTGCTGACTAAGGTCCGTCTAGTCAAGGCTATGGTTTTTCCTGTGGTCATGTATGGATGTGAGAGTTGGACTGTGAAGAAGGCTGAGTGCCAAAGAATTGATGCTTTTGAACCGTGGTGTTGGAGAATACTCTTGAGAGTCCCTTGGACTGCAAGGAGATCCAACCAGTCCATTCTGAAGGAGGTCAGCCCTGGGATTTCTTTGGAAGGAATGATGCTAAAGCTGAAACTCCAATACTTTGGCCACCTCATGAGAAGAGTTGACTCATTGGAGAAGACTTTGATGCTGGGAGGGATTGGGGGCAGGAGGAGAAGGGGACGGCCAAGAATGAGATGGCTGGATGGCGTCACTGACTCGATGGACATGAGTCTGAGTGAACTCCGGGACATGGTGATGGACAGGGAGGCTTGGGGTGCTGCGATTCATGAGGTCGCAAAGAGTCAGACACGACTGACCGACTGAACTGAACTGACTGGCTGATGTAGAGGATCATGTCATCTGCAAACAGAGAGAGTTTTACTTCTTTTCCAATCTGGATTCCTTTCATTTCTCTTTCTTTTCTATCACTGTGGCTAAAACTTCCAAAACTATGCTGAATGGTTGCGGTGAGAGTGGGCACCATTGTCTTGTTCCTGACTATAGGGGAAAAGCTTTCTATTTTTCACCATTGAGGATAATGTTTGCTGTGGGTTTATCACAGCTGGCTTTTATTATGTTGAGATATGTTCCCTCTGTGCCTGCTTTCTGGACGGTTTTTATCGTAAATGGATGTTAAATTTTGTCAAAGACTTTCTCTGCATCTATTGAGATAATCATATGATTTTTATCTTTCAATTTGTTAATGCAGTGAATCACATTGATTGATTTGTGGATATTAAAGAATCCTTACATCCCTGGGATAAAGCCCACTTGGTCTTTTTAATATGTTGTTGGATTCTGTTTGCTAAAATTTTGTTAAGGATTTTTGCATCTATGTTCTTCAGTGATATTGGCCTGTAGTTTTCTTTTTTGTGGCATCTTTGTATGGTTTTGGTATTAGGGTGATGGTGGCCTCATAGAATGAGTTTGGAAGTTGACCTTCCTCTGCAATTTTCTGGAAGAGTTTGAGTAGGATAGGTGTTAGGTCTTCACTAAATTGTTGATAGAATTCAGTTTTGAAGCCGTCTGGCCCTGGGCTTTTGTTTGCTGGAAGATTTCTGATTAGTTTCAATTTCCATGCTTGCCATGGGTCTGTTAAAATTTTCTATTTCTTCCTGGTTCAGTTTTGGAAATTTATACTTTTCTAAGAATTTGTCCATTTCCTTCAAGTTTTCCGTTTTATTGGCATATAGTTGCTGATAGTAGTCTCTTATGATCCTTTGCATTTCTGTGTTGTCTGTTGTGATTTCTCCATTTTCATTTCTAATTTTGTTGATTGGATTCTTCTCCCATTGTTTCTTGATGAGTCTGGCTAATGGTTTCTCCATTCTATTTATCTTCTCAAAGAACCAGCTTTTAGCTTTGTTGATTTTGGCTATGGTCTTCTTTGTTTCTTTTGCATTTATTTCTGCCCTAATTTTTGTGATTTCTTTCCTTCTACTAACCCTGGAATTCTTCATTTCTTCCTTTTCTACATGCTTTACACATACAGTTAGATTATTTATTTGATTTTTCTCTTGTTTCTTGAGGTAAGCTCGTATTGCTACGAACCTTCCCCTTGGCACTGCTTTTACTGAGTCCCATAGGTTTGGGGTTGCTGTGTTTTCATTTTCATTCGTTTCTATGCATATTTTGGTTTCTTTTTTTATTTCTTCTGTGATTTGTTGATTATTCAGAAGTATATTGTTTAGCCTCCATATGTTTGTATTTTTAATAGTTTTTTTTTTTCCTGTAGTTGATATCTAATCTTACTGCATTCTGATCAGAAAAGATACTTGGAATGATTTCAATTCTTTTGAATTTACCAAGGCTAGATTTATGACCCAGGATGTGATCTATCCTGGAGAAGGTTCCGTGTGCACTTGAGAAAAAGGTGAACTTCATTGTTTTGGGGTGAAATGCTTATTGATATCAACTAGGTCTAACTGGTCCATTGTATCATTTAAAGTTTGTGTTTCCTTGTTAATTTTCTGTTTGGTTGACCTATCCATAGGTGTGAGTGGGGTCTTAAAGTCACCCACTATTATTGTGTTACTGTTACTTTCCCCTTTCATACTTGTTATCATTTGCCTCACATATTGCAGTGCTCCTATGCTGGGTGCATATATATTTATAATTGCAATATGTTCTTGGTTTGATCCCTTGATCGTTATGTAGTGTTCTTCTTTGTCTCTTTTCACAGCCTTTATTTCAAAGTCTATTTTATCTGATATGAGTATTGCTACTCCTGCTTTCTTTTGGGCTCCATGTGCATGAAATATCTTTTTCCAACCCTTCACTTTCAGTCCGTATGTGTCCCTTGTTTTGAGGTAGGTCTCTTGTAGACAGCATGTATAGGGGTCTTGTTTTTGTATCCATTCAGCCAATCTTTGTCTTTTGGTTCGGGCATTCGACCCATCTATGTTTAAGGTGATTATTGATAGGTATGATCCTGTTGCTATTTACTTTGTTGTTTTGGGTTCGAGTATATATACCTTTTCTGTGTTTTCTGTCTAGAGAAGATCCTTTAGTGTTTGTTGAAGAGCAGGTTTCATTGTGCTGACTTCTCTGAGCTTTTGTCTGTAAAGCTTTTGATTTCCCCCTCATATTTGAATGAGATCCTTGCTGGGTACAGTAATCTGGGTTGTAGGTTTTTCTCTTTCATCACTTTAAGTATATCTTGCCAATCCCTTTTGGCCTGAAGAGTTTCTATTGAAAGGTCACCTGTTATCCTTATGGGATTCCCCTTGTGTGTTATTTGTTGTTTTTCCCTTGCTGCTTTTAATATTTGTTCCTTGTGTTTGATCTTTGTTAATTTGATTAATATGTGTCTTGGGGTGTTTTGCCTTGGGTTTATCCTGTTTGGAGCTCTCTGGGGTCTTTGGACTTGGGTGACTATTTCCTTCCCCATTTTAGGGAAGTTTACAACTATTATCTCCTCAAGTATTTCCTCACAGTCTTTCTTTTTGTTTCTTTTTCTGGGACTCCTATGATTCAAACGTTGGGGCGTTTCACATTGTCCAAGAGGTCTCTGAAGTTGTCCTCATTTCTTTTAATTCTTTTTTCTTTTTTCCTCTCTGCTTCATTCATTTCAACCATTCTATCTTCTACTTCACTTATCCTATCTTCTGCCTCCATTACTCCTCTGTTGATTCCTCCAGAGTGTTTTTGATCTCATTTATTGCATTATTCATAATTGATTGGCTCTTTTTATTTCTTCTATGTCCTTGGTATACATTTCTTGCATCCTCTCAATCCTTATCTCCAGGCTATTTATCTGTAACTACATTTTGTTTTCAAGATCTTGGATCATATTTACTATCATTATTGTCAGTTCTTTTTCAGGGAGACTCCCTATCTCCTCCTCTGTTGTTTGGTTTGGTGGGTATTTATCCTGTTCCTTTACCTGCTTAGTATTTCTCTGCCTTTTCATCTTGTTTAGATTGCTGTGTTTGGGGTGGACTTTCCATATTCTGGCAGTTTGTGGTTCCTCTGTTGTGGAGGTTCCTCGCTGTGGGTGGGGTTGGATGGGTGGCTTGTCAAGGTTTCCTGGTTAGGGAAGCTTGTGTTGGTGTTCTGGTAGGTGGGTCTGGATTTCTTCTCTCTGGAGTACAATGAAGTGTCCAGTAGTGAGTTTTGAGATGTCTGTGGGTTTGTTGTGACTTTGGGCATCCTGTATATTGAAGCTCAGGGCTATTTTCTTGCATTGCTGGAGAATTTGCATGGTATGTCTTGTTCTGGAACTTGTTGGCTCTTGGGTGGTGCTTGGTTTCAGTGTAGGTATGGAGGCTTTTGGATGAGCTGTTATCGATTAATGTTCCCTGGAGTCAGGAGTTCTCTGGTGTTCTCAGTCTTTGGACTTAAGCCTCTTGCCTCTGGTTTTCAGTCTTATTCTTACAGTAGCCTCAAGACTTCTCCATCTATACAGCCCTGATGGTAAAACATCCAGGTTAACGATGAAAAGTTTCTCCACAGTGAAGGACACCCAGAGAGGCTCATAGAGTTACATGGAGAAGAGAAGAAGGGAGGAGGG
>NW_024070207.1:15327796-15429388 GCF_014754425.2 Oryx dammah
TAGAAAGGGCATCAAAGGCAGTGAAAAGTGGAAGCATCAGCCCTCAGGTGCAGTACCCAGGCTGAGTGGTTTGTTTTGGAACGTTCCCACCTGCCATCTCTTTACCTAGTACAGGTGAATAGCTCCTTGCAGACCTGACTGTCCTCACTGTATCTCCCTGACATAATGACAATTTGCCTCAGAAAATCCTAATTACTCAGGCAACAGAGTAGGCACTTAAGTCTTATCCAAACTCTTGCTCATGCCTGTGGAAAGAGAAATAAGCAAAACATCATCTCACCTTCCTGGATTACTTTGCTGAGAGCACCAAATCTTAGCACCTACTCATGCAACCCACGAGAATGGATGGGTTTATTTTTTTAAATTCTGTTTTATTGCCTGGGCTTCCCTTGTAGCTAGTCAGTAAAGAATCTGCCTGCTCAATCCCTGGGTTGGGAAGATCCCCTGCAGAAGGAAATGGCAACCCACTCCAGTATCCTTGCCTGGAAAATTTCATGGACAGAGGAGCCTGATGGACTGCCGTCCATGGGGTCTCAAAGAGTCGGCCACGACTGAGAGACTAACACTTACTTACTTACTTTATTGACTACACCAAAACTTTGACTGTTTGGATCACAAAAGACTGTGGAAAATTCTGAAAGAGATGGGAATACCAG
This sequence comes from Oryx dammah, assembly GCF_014754425.2. NCBI lineage: Eukaryota > Metazoa > Chordata > Mammalia > Artiodactyla > Bovidae > Oryx > Oryx dammah. Next base: position 15,328,453 of record NW_024070207.1, read on the forward strand.
ACCACCTTACCTGCCTCCTGAGAAATCTGTATGCAGGTCAAGAAGCAACAGTTAGAACCAGACATGGAACAACAGACTGGTTCCAAACTGGGAAAGGAGTATGTCAAAGCTGTATATCGTCACCCTGCTTATTTAACTTATATGCAGAGTACACCATACAAAATGCCATGCTGGATGAAGCACAAGCTGGAATCAAGATTGCCAGCAGAAATATCAATAACCTCAGGTATGCAGATGACACCACCCTTATGGCAGGAAGTGAGGAAGAACTAAAGAGCCTCTTGATGAAAGTGAAAGAGGAGAGTGAAAAAGCTGGTTTAAAACTCAACATTCAGAAAACTAAGATCATGGCATCTGGTCCCATCAGTTCATGGCAGAGATGGGGAAACAATGGAAACTAAGAGACTTTGTTTTCTTGGGCTTCAAAATCACTGTAAATGGTGACTGTACCCATGAAATAAAAAGACACTTGCTCCTAGGAAGAAAAACTATGACCAAGCTAGACAGTCTATTAAAAAGCAGACATTACTGACAAAGGTCTGTCTCGTCAAAGCTATGGTTTTTCCAGTAGTCATGTATGGATGTGAGAGCTGGACTATAAAGAAAGATGAGCACCGAAGAACTGAATCTTTTGAATTGTGGAGTTGGAGAAGGCTCTTGAGAGTCCCCTGGACGGCAAGGAGATCCAACCAGTCCATCCTAAAGGAAATCAATCCTGAATTTTCTTTGGAAGGACTGATGCTGAAGCTGAAACTCCAATCCTTTGGCCACCATGCAAAGAACTGACTCATTGGAAAAGACCCTGACGCTGGGAAAGATTAAAGGCAGGAGGAGAAGGGGACAAAAGAGGATGAGATGGTTGGATGGCATCACCGACACAATGGACATGAGTTTGAGCAAGCTCTGGGAATTGGTGAAGGACAGGGAGGCCCGGCGTGCTGCAATCCATGGGGTCGCAAAGAGTCGGACACGACTGAGCGACTGAACTGACATGCAACCCACAATTCATGACCTCTGGTATATATGTATCTGACTTACTGGTGATGTTTTAAAAAACCATAGATGCCCACCATACTATACTCTAATTCAGTAGGTCAGGAGTAGGGAGAGGCCCTAGAATCAGTATTTTAAATTCTCATTGCTGCTTCTCTCTCTGAGTCTCACATGCAGCAAGATTTAGGAAACACTAATCTAGTTAGAAAAAGAAATGCAAGAAGGCAAATAACTGAGAAAAGAACTGAAGTGAAAGGTAAAGGAGAAAGGGAAAGATATACTCAACTGAATGCAGAGTTCCAAAGAATAGGAAGGAGAGATAAGAAAGCCTTCTTAAGTAAACAATGCAAAGGAATATTGGAAAACAATAGAATGGGAAACACTTCAAGAAAATTGGAGATAGCAAGCGAACATTTCATGCAAACATGGGTACAATAAAGGACAGAAATGCTAAGGACCTAACAGAAGCATCAGATGTTAAAAAGAGATGGCAAGAATACATAGACAAACTATACAAAAAAGGTCTTAATGACCCAGATAACCACGATGGTGTGGTTACTCACCTCGAGTCAGACATCCTGGAGTGTGAAGTCAAGTGGGTCTTGGGAAGCATTACTATGAACAAAGCGAGTGGAGGTGATGGAATTCCTGCTGAACTATTTCAGATCCCAAAAGATGATGCTACTAAAGTGCTGCACTCAAGATGCAAGCAAATTTGAAAAACTCAACAATGGCCACATAACTGGAAAGGGTCAGTTTCCATTCCAATCTCTGCACATGTGACCAGGGGAGACTGTGCACATGATCACAGGGGGTGGTCACCATGATCACGAGTGGGAGTGCGTGTGATCACTGGTGGGTGTGCATTTATCATGGGAGGGTTTCCTCATAATCAGGGGGAGGGTGGGTAGGTTATGTGGGTGGGTGTGAATGTGATGGAGAGAGGGTGCCCACATGATCAAGAGGGGTGCTCCCGTGATCGATATGCCTGTATGTGACAATGCATAGTCTCAAGCACACTCTTAGATTTAGATGTGTCATCCTTCTCATTATGACTAAGCCAGATAGGTTCTTTGTTTTCCCTCTTGGTTCATAACTTTACACCTTGGCACTGGTTGTTCTGATATAACATCAGGGTTTGCTCATCAATTATGTCATCCAATTCTTCTCCCTTCCACATTAAATCTAGTTGCAAAATTGTAACAGAAGGATCCAGTTTTAGGCTGTTTTTCTCTGGAGTCTAAAGTATAGAATGTCCATGCAGGGGCACCAGGCGTGGAGGACCTCAGCACCCAAAACCTCTAGCCTTAACCAGATCAGGATTGTGAAAAATCTAGAGCCAGGAGAGTTTTTGTAGCCAGGTGACTCACCTGAAGGTGTCTTCCTCCTCTAAACCCCAAACTCCTTCTTCACTGCAAAACCAATTAAGCTCTGGTGGTTGGCCAAACTTGGAGGGAGTCCAGGACTGGTGCTGGAACCAAGGGACCCAATGCCACTGGTGTTTATGCATGGGCTCCTGCGGCCATGACCCTCAGGAAAATATCCCTCTGGACTCCCTGTCACTGGCTTCTGAATTTGTCACCAAATCAAGTTCATTTGGCTCTACCCACAGCAATCCAGTGGCCAAAGCTGAAGGTTGACCTAATCTTTACAATCAAAAGGGATTTTGAAATGATTAAAGAGCCTTTTCCTGCTCACGTGTTGACACTAGCAGCTTCCAAGTCATATAGATGGAAAGCTGACAGTCAGAGCCCTGGGAGAGTGGCTGCTCCTGGCAGGGGCAGTATCCAGGGGAATCTACACCAAACGTGCAGCTCTTGCAAGACCATCTTAGTGCTTTCCTCTGCAATGTTTGCACACTTGGGATATTGTTCACTGTCATGGTCATTGTTGGTGGAAGGGGAGGCTTGAGTTTGAGTAAAGACAATTGTCGTGTGAGCTGTGTTTACCTTCCAGTTATTTCCAGAGCATGGAAAAACTGGAGGCTCCAGGAAGGAGAGAGCAGACTTTCCTCCCTTCATGGGAATGCCCCACGACTAGAGAATGGAGTATACACTTCATGGATCCCCCTTCTTATCTTCCCTGATGGCTCAGATGGTAAAGCGTCTGCCTATGATGTGGGAGACCTGGATTCAATCCCTGGGTTGGGAAGATCTCCTGGAGAAGGGAATGGCAACCCACTCCAATATTCTTGCCCAGAAAATCCCATGGATGGAGGAGCCTGCTAGGCTACAGTCCATGGGGTCACAAAGAGTCAGACACGACTGAGCAACTTCACTTTCTTTTCTTTTTCTTATAGAAGGATGAAGGGGGCCCATGGGAGGTCAGGCTTTAGCTGAAATCAAAGAACTTGGGGAGAAAATGAATGCATATTAGGATGCTTTCAGATGCAAGTGATAAAAATCTAACCCAAAATATCTTAAGCAAAGCAACAAATTTATTATTTGTTGAAGGCCCTGGGGTAGAGGTCTGGCTCACATGGCATCACTGGGGCTCTGTTCACTCAAGTCCTTGGCTCTGCTCCCTGCTGCTGCTGGCTTTGTTCTACAGATCACTTCCCGTTGGAATGCAGCAGATGACTGCTGACAGCCTTAGACTCATGTGTTCCCCGCTTGGCACCAACACTGGATCACAGCGACTTCTATGTCCCGGCTTATTTTGAGAAAACGTGAGACTAGTGCCATGTGATCATTTGCCAGTGGTCTGGGCCAGGAGGGCGTGGTCACGAGGATGTGCCAGCTGATAGAGCTCTATGACCGCAGGGAGCCGAGTACCCCCAACAGGAGCCAACGCGATACTCCACTTCTTCCTTTACCCTCTCCAGGAGCTCATCTCTTTTCCATTTAGTGCTTCCCAGGGTCAAGGGCTAATAATTTGGGGTTAGAATGAGAAACACAACTTATAGGAATAAATGTACATTTTTGCAATTCAGATCTTTTGTACACATAGCTAAGAAATTGCTCTGATCCAGTTACTTCTGTGTGTCTCCTGTTGTCCCTTGTTTTGAACAGTAGTGTATATAGCAGTTATCTTGGGGTTGTCCCATCCTTGTACGTTGGGTGTGTAAGGGGCAGATAATGCGTCACTCTGGTTCTTGGTCTTTAGTGGCGACACCAAAGAAGAGGACTCACACCTATGGGACCTCACTGGTCCTGGTTCAGATGAAAAGTTCCTGAAAGTCAAGCTGATACCACAATGAAGTGAGATCTGGGGACCCTGGGGAAGAACATAAGGGCATTTTGCATGTTGAAGGATGTGCATTACTATAGCAGAATGGTTACAGCTGTGGCAGGGTGTATTTTCAAAAGACGACTGTGATGATCTCTCCCATCCACATGTTCTTTTTGCAATGCGGCCGTTTGGCCCATCAAGAGGCAGACTCTTTGTCCTCCTTCCCTGAACCTGGCTGGGGTTTGCAATTGCTTCAGTGAGCAGAGTGTGGGGGAGTGGTGCTCTGGACTTCCAAGACTATGTCATAAATGTTGATAAAGGTTCAGACTGGTTCTTCCTCTTTTAGGGCCTTTGCTGTACGGAAGCCCAGACCATGTGAAGAGGCTCCATATAGGTGTTTTGGCCAATAGCCCTGGCATCACTCGCCAGACATCTGAGTGAGGAAGGCTTTACTCCCCAACTCCAGCCCCTCTCTTACTATAACTGTGTGAGAGAACTGCAGATCTGAGACTGTCATCTTTCCAACTTGTAGGAGATAATAATACTAGTAGAAGTAACATAATAATAGTAATAATAATAATAATAACAATAAATGTTTCATGTCACAAAATTTGAAATTTTTCTTTTTTATACAAAAGTAAATAATTAGAATGCTTGCTATGAAGATCACAGAGGAGTCCTAATCATCCACAACCCTGAGATGAGCTTGGGCTATGGCTACTGAAACCCTAAAATACATTTTAAGAACAACAATTTGGGTTGGAAGGAGGCTGCCCTGTGTGTGGAGTTAATTCAGAAAATCAGTATTGGCATTGTCTCAGAAGGTGTAGGCATGTGTACGGGCCCGAGGATGACATCTGACCTTGACTCAGAGTCCTTCCATGGACAGGAAGTTACTCAGAGACTGGATTTCCAGGGAGCTAAAAGAAAGCAGTGGAGGTTGGTGGAGGCCAAGGAACACCCCTTTGTTTGCAAGGGGTGTGCTGTGCGAGCAGTTTCTTGGTCCAGAATCACTGTGTCCAGACATCTGCCCAGTGGAAGTCTGTATTGCACTGCAGGTCACCCTGGCACACTGGCAGAAAAATCTGCAGAGCTAAGTGACTTCAATGAGCTGTTCTCTGGACAGTTCATTTGTTTATGAGCTGGATATTTAGAAAGAAACTTTGAGATACAGATGTCACGAAGGTCATTTTCACCTGGGAATTTTTTCTGGCATAATGGATGCAGAGCTTGCCCAAGCTGACCTCTAAGGCTTAGAGAAAGAGGTTTTCTCTCTGGTTTCCTTGGAACTCAGGGCCAGTTTCAGAGGGTCAAGCTCTCAGTGAAAATGCAGCCCTCATTTATGGAAAACTTCCTGTGAGCAGGGAATTGTGCTAAGTGCTTCCATGAACATCACAACAGCTCTCAGGGCTTCAGGGGGAGCATCAGGATGCCCATATTACAGATGAAGAACTGAGCCCTCAGAGACAAAAGGACATGCAGAGACCACATAGCTGAAGGGGCCAGGGTTTCAATCCCTGTGGCTCAGTTGTAATGTCAAGTGTCCTTATCTTTGCCCATCAATATATGCAGATGAAAAGGGAGCCAGGGTGCAGGAGAGCATTGTTTACTATATCAAAGGAACACAGGAGTTAATTGAAAGAGCTCCCAGCTGGCCCAAACCTGGAACAATCTGAGCAAGAAAATAAAGCAGTGTTGGATTATAAACCAAAGTATAAAATAAATATCTATGAACTCATGCTGATATAAATAAATGATTGAATATAAAAATAAATGGGCAGGGACTGCCCTAGTGGTCCAGTGGTTGAGAGTTGGCCTTGCAATGCAAGAGATGCGGATTTGATCCCTGGTTGGGGGACTAGGAGTTTCTATAGTTTCTCCACATGACATGGAGAAACTGAGCCTACAGTAGTGAAGGACCCTGCATGACACAATGAAGATCTGAGAGCCACAGCTAAGACCTGGTGAGGCCAAATAAATAAATATTTTTTAAAAGATAGGAAAGAACAGACAAATCTGCACAGAATTCCAACTAATTTACATAAATTACACTGAGTGAGGTGGTACATAACTCTACACCCTGTAAGTGTGGGCTATACACATGATTTCCCTGTAGAGAGTAAAGATTGGAAAGGGGAGAAAGTAGAGTCACTTCTTAGTGGAGAAATCTGACAAGCACAGCAGCAGCCAGGTGATCAAGGTCAACATCAAACATGATAAGTCTTGTGCATAGCATGTCCCTTTCAGATGATGTGATGAAAATGACACTTTGCCTCTACGATCTTCCTTTCAATAACCCATAACCCCAACCAGGGATCAAATCCGCATCTCTTGCATTGCAAAGCCAACTCTCAACCACTGGACCACTAGGGCAGTCCCTGCCCATTTATTTTTATATTCAATCATTTATTTATATCAGCATGAGTTCATAGATATTTATTTTATACTTTGGTTTATAATCCAACACTGCTTTATTTTCTTGCTAATTTTCCTTGTCCAATTATCAGAAAAATATCCAACAAATCGCAATAGAGGGAATTTTACCAAATACTTGATCAGCACTCCTCAAAACTATCAAGGTCATCCAAACAAGGAAATCTGAGAAACTGTCACAGCAATAGTTGCCTAAGGAGATATAATGACTAAAGGTGCTGTAATGTCCTGGATGGGACCCTGACATAGAAAAAGTCATTAGGTAAAAACTAAGGAAATTTGACAAGATTTGGACACAATTCAGCAACTGAACTGCACTGAAGGAAATTTGAATCTAGTATGGACTTTCGTCAACAGTAGTGTATCAATATTGTTTCGTTACTTGTATCAGTTGCACCATGATAGCATAAGATGTTAATAATAAGGGAAACTGGGAACTTTGTACTATCTTCACCATTTCATTTTTTTCCTGTAAATCAATGAAGTGAAGTGATGTGAAGTGAAGTCACTCAGTCGTGTCCAACTCTTTGCCGCTCCATGGACTGTAGCCTACCTGGCTCCATCCATGAGATTTTCCAGGCAAGAACACTGGAGTGGGTTGCCATTTCCTTCTCCATGACTATAATTAAAAAAGTTAAGTTCACTAAAAAAGAAAAAAAAAAAAGACACCATAATAGGTCAAGAAAGAAACTGCAAAAGAAAGTAAAAAGCTTTGTATGTTAGTACTTTAAAAGATAATTTTCTTTCTTTCTTTATTTTTGGCTGTGCTGGGTCTTTGCTGCATGGGTCGCTGTGTGGGCTTTTCTCTGGTTGTGGTGAGTAGCGGTTAATCTCTAGTTGTGGAGGGTGGGCTTCTCAATGCAGGGGCTTCTCTTGTTGTGGAGCACAGGCTCTAGCATGTGGCCTTCAGTATTTGCAGCATGTGGGCTCAGTAGCTGAGGCTCCTGGGCTCTAGAGCACAGGCTCAATTGTTGTGGCACACAGGTTTAGTTGCTCTGCAGCATGGGGGATCTTCCTGGATGAGAGATCAAACCCACGTCTCCTGCATTGGCAGGCAGATTCTTTACCACTGAGCCACTAGGGAAGCCCCTAGTACTTGTAACAGTACATTTTTGATGCTTTTTGAACAGGGGCCTGCACTTTTAATGGGAATCTAAGGATTCTGAAGAGATTGGAGTAGATGTTTGTTAAGCCCTAATCTCATTCTCAGGCATTTTAATAACTTCCCCAGACCATCTTACCAGCCTCCTGAGAAAGATGGATGGAGTTTAAGAAGCAACAGTTAGAACCAGACATAGAACAACAGATTAGTTCAAAATTGAGAAAGGAGTACGTCAAGTCTGTATACTGTCATCCTGCTTATTTAACTTATATGCAGAGTACATCATGCAAAATGCTAGGCTGGATGAATCACAAGCTGGAATCAAGACTTCTGGGAGAGATATCAACAACCTCAAATATGCATATGATACCACTCTAATGGCAGAAAGTGAAGAGGAACTGAAGAACCTCTTGATGAGGGTGAAAGAGGAGAGTGAAAAAGCTGGCTTAAAACTCAACATTCAAAAAATGAAGATCATGAAAAAAAAAAAATGAAGATCATGGCATCTGGTCCCATCACTTCATGGCAAATAAATGGGGGAAAAGTGGAAACAGTGGCAGATTTTATTTTCTTGAGCTCCAAAATCACTATGGACATTGACTGCAGCCATGAAATTAAAAAACACTTGCTCTTTGGAAGAAAACTTATGACAAACCTAGAAAGCATATTAAAAAGCAGAGACATCACTTTGCTGACAAAGGTCTGTAATAGTAGTCATCTAGTCATGTACAGATGTGAGAGTTGGACCATAAAGAAGGCTGAGCACCAAAGAATTGATGCTTTGGAACTGTGGTGCTGGAGAAGACTCTTGAGAGTCCCTTGGACTACAAGGAGATCAAACCAGTCAATCCTTAAGGAAATCAAACCTGAATATTCATTGGAAGGACTGATGCTGAAGCTGAAGCTCCAATACTTTGGCCACCTGGTGCAAAGAGCTGACTCATTGGAAAAGACCACCATGCTGGGAAAGATTGAAGGCAAAGGGAGAAGGGGGTGACAGAAAATGAGATGGGTGGCATCACTGACTCGATGGACATGAGTTTGAGCAAACTCCAGGAGATGGTGAAGGACAGGGAAGCCTGATGTACTGCCATCCATGGGGTTGCAAAGAGTCAGACATGAATTAGCGACTGAACACAGCAACAATCTAGTTAGTCCACCCGCCTCATTTCACAAATGAAACTGAGGCCTAAATAAGGCAACTGCTTTTATCAGATCACAACTCAGTTAAAGAACCATAGTTAAGCCTCAGAACTAGACCCCAGGCCCACTGACTTCTCATCTAGAATTCCTCTTCCTTTCCACTGCTTCTTTGAACACTGTCATTAATGTCCACCAAATGTTGTCTGTTCCTAACAGGAGACAAAGGAAGCAAAGGTATTGCAAAATCAACGTTTATCAATAGATGAATGGATAAAGAAATTGTAATGTGTACACACACACACACACACACACACATAGAGTGGAATGAAATGTTGTTATTTGAAGCATGGACCTGGAGTGTTTTTTGTAGTAAAATAAGTGAAATAAAGACAAATACCATATGATTTCACTTATATGTGGTATCTACAAAACAAAACAAACAAACAAAACAGAAACAGACTCAAAGATACAGAGACAAACTGGTGGTTGCCAGCAGGGAGTGGGATAGGGAGACAAATGATATAGGTGAATGGGGATTAAGAGATAAAAACTTCCATTCATACAATAAATAGGCCATGAGGATGTAAGTTGCAACATAAAGAATATAGTCAATAATATTGCAACAACTTTGCATGGTGACAGTTGATAAATGGACTTATTGTGGTGATTATTTCTGAAAGTATAAAAATGTTAAATTACTATGTTGTACACCTAAAACTAATATAATATTGTATGCTAATTTTAACTAAAAATTTTTTAAAAAATTAAAAATTCCATTCCTCTGTTGATTCCTAATTTAGGTTCTTCCCATGGCTATTGTAAATAGTGCTGCAGTAAACATTGGGGTATGTGAGTCTGTTTGAATTATGGTTTTCTCTGGGTATATCTTCAGTAGTGGGATTTCTGGGTCAATGGTACTCCTATATTTTTGTTTTTTTTTAAGGAACCTCCATACTGTTCTCCATAGTGGCCGTATCTATTTATATTCTCACCAACAGTGGAAGAGGGTTCCCTTTTCTCCACACTCTCTCCAGCATTTATTATTTGTAGATTTTGTGATGATAGCCATTCCAACAAGAGTGAGGTGATACCTCACTGTAGTTTTGATTTGCTTTCTCTAATAATTACTGATGTTGAGCATCTTTTCATCTGTTTGTTGGCCATCTGTATGCCTTCTTTGGAGAAATGTCTACTTAGGTCTCCTGCCCATTTTTTGATTGGCTTGTTTGGTTTTTTTGATATTGAGCAGCATGAGCTGTTTGTGTATTTTGGAGATTAATCCTTTGTCAGTTGCTTCGTTTGCAAATATTTTCTCCCACTCTGAGGATTATATTTTTGTCTTGTTTACGATTTCCTTTGCTATGCAGAAGCTTTCAAATTTAATTGAGTCCCATTTGTTTATTTTTGAGTGAAGTAAGTCAGAGAAAAACAAATATTATATATAATGCCTATATGTAGAATCTGAAAAATTAGTATAGTAGATTTTATTTACAAAGCAGAAATAGAGACACAGACATAGAGAACAAGTGTATGGATACCAAAGGGGAAAGGAGGAGTGGAAGGAATTGGAAGATTGGGACTGATGTATACACTATTGATACTATGTATAAAATTGATAACTAATGAGAACCTACTGTATATCACAGGGAATCCTACTCAGTGCTCTGCAGTGACCTAAATGGGAAGCAAATCCAAAGAAGAGGGGATATATGTATGTGTATAGCTGATCCACTTTGCTGTACAGTAGAAACTAATACAACATTGTAAAGCAAAATATGATTGAATAAATTTGTTTTTAATAATTTAAAAAATGTTTTAAAAGCAAAATTAAATAGACTCTCACAACTCCAAAAATGTTATGAGTTACTGGCCTTGAAGATAGATAGCCCTCTGGTTGGAATGCTGATTCTGGCCCCTATCATCAACTGTAAGAGATGTTGCAATTAAAAGCAGGCTGACCTGAGGGAAGTCCATATCTCAACTGAATTCAGCAAAGAATATTGCAGGCAAAAGAACAAGAGGCTAATAGCTTCAGGTGCATTTGAAATGAAAATGAGCAAGCAGACACCATCTTAAACAGTGTGGCAAGGAGTCTGTATTCTGCTTTGGGTCAGTTGCAGCACTCAGATCCCCACATGACTGCCCAGTGCTGCCAGCAGGCCACCATCCCTGAGAAGGAAACCGTCTGCATCGAAAGACGTAAAGTATACCTTCTGAGTAGGATATGTAGCCTTGGCACAAAATACCATATAGGAGCCAAGAATCATCAGAAGAGTTTAGGAAACACCTCACTTCCCAGTTTGTAGTAGAATACTCTTGGATGAATTAGGATGAAGCAGCCTCTTGCTGGGTTTGGGGACACCCAGAAGCCTTTGAAATTGGTGGGGGAAAAAAAGAACACACATGGCTGCGTTCTTGACCAAAGGCCAGGGCCGGAAAATTTACTGCCTACAGAAGTCAGCTTGAATTCTAATATCGTCATATTTCAGAAAAAAATGCACCCTTCACTGCTTAGAAGAAGAAATCTGGAAAGGGCAAGGCATGAAGCAATCTTTGCAGGCTGCCCAGCCCACTGTAATACACATAGCCCAGGGCCGAAGCAGATGGAAAAATTAATATGTTCACTTGACAACTCCACCCACAAAAGGCTAGGCCCTCTAATTCCTTTTTAAGCCCCTAAGTTATTCATCAGCAAGTGTGAAGAGGGCCCAAGGAACACCGCTGGATCAAATTTACCTCTAGAGTTAAAATGATTTGTTAGGATTTATGAGTAATTTCTTTAACACCTGTTGATTATTGGGTTGTCTTAGAAAAAAGAGAAAAGCTCATTTCCAATAGCTTATGCTTGCCAATTTCCCCACCTGGGATCAGTCAACAAGACGTGCAACATTTTGAGTGCTTACTATGTGCCCTGTGCTGTCCTGGGCATGATAGAAAATAAAGGATAAAAAAGATGGGATGGGATATCATCCTCATTCTCAGAGAACTTACAAATAAATCCTACATACTTGGAACAAAGGACAGTTACATACTAAGCTGCATGCATTCAGAGGTCAGAAAAGGAATGGAGTTACCTGAAAAGAAAGGCTTCATGGAAAATGAGGAACTGGAGTGAGACTGTATAGGAGGAGGTGCCTTTATACTTTCCCAAATCATAAACCATTTCTAAAGCAGGTGGTAACCTACATGAGATCATTTGTTTAAAACATGGTGTCCAATCACCTAGTTGGGATTTATATACCTTTTTTCAAGTGTTACGACATTCATCCATTCAACAAATATTTATTGGCCACATTGTTCTAGGAGCTAAAGATACACCAATAAACAAGGCAAGAAAGTCCCTGCCTTCCTGAAGAGTTCACTCTAACTGGGGAAAGACATAATAAGCATATATTCAAATAATTATGAAACAGGATGAGAGGATAGACAGTGACAGAGGGTCTGACTTTGTATAGAAAGAGCCAGGGAAGATCTCTCAAAGGAGGTGACATCATTAAAAACTCGACACCAAAACTATTTCAGATGCTATTAATAATACAGGTTATTATTATTTAGACAGAGATATTATTATTTAGACATTACTATGGAGGGAAAGGCCAGGTGGATATCTGGGGAGAGATTATAGATCCATTTCCCTGGTCTATCTTGCCTTGCATTGGCATCAGTAAGCCTTCAGATTTCATCTGCTCCACTAATCTAGTGCACCTGCTTCTGAGTTAAAAAAAGAAAAAAAAAAAAGAGCAATGGTGCTCCTTTGAGCTGGTAGATTCTAGTTACCAGCAAACATACTGGAAATTTTGGTGGGAGTTGGGTGATCATTTTAACTAATGTCAACTTTAAAGTAATGCTGGAAGATATAAATGGCTTATTTTTGACCCAGGCAGTTTCATAATCACCATATTATTTTATTTTTGCCAATCATTTAAAAATCAGAACTAAAACTATTTTAGACACTATTATTAATCCAACTATATTATTAGATTGATAATTTCTTTTATGAAAACAACTGGAAAATGTTTCCTAAACTTAAGCTCAAAAAAACCTTCTAACTTCTGTTTTGGTCTTGATAGTTTATTTTTAAGAGCACATTATATGGACTTTACTCTGTGAGTCTTATGAAGGCTTCAGACCAAAAGCAATAAAATTCTGAACTGACCTAAATGCCTTCCTTCCCCATCTACCTCTCCAATTCCTTTCCATGCCAAATCCTAATAAATCCATGAAGTCAGCTCAACCAGTCTCATATAAGGTTTGCTTCCTTAATAGACTATCCCAAGATGGGGACTTCATCTTACACGTTGTGCCACTCTACTGTACCTAGCAGAATGCTTTGCCTCCAGGTACTATATAAATGCTTATCTTTTGAACAGCAAAATGTAAGGACTGATTGAGGTAAGCTTAGACAGAAGTCACAGTGCTATAGAAACTGTCTTTCCAATTTCTTTGTTGGTAAATTCAATGATACACCCTCTGATAATTGGAGTCTTAGGGACAAAGGGAATGACTGACCCCATCAAAAAGGGTAGCTTCCTGGTCAGACACTGAGTCTCTGTATGGTAATCTCTCTGCCTATGAAGCCAAGTCATCTTTTATATACAGAGATTGCTGCAGAGATGTTCAACTTTCCTTCTGGGAAATGAAGAGGCACTTGTCTAGGAAATGGAGTGATCATATCAATACCCTACCTCTAACACAGGATTCAGTGTACTCCTAACTCTTTGGAGCAGTGTCTAAGTTGACATGGGTATTTCATATAGAACTATCATTCATCATGAATGGAGAAAACTTACTGTTTGATTAGACTGATGGAAGAGGGTACAGAGGTTGATGACAGAAGAAGTTTTGAGAGAATGAATTAGGTAATTGATAGACTATATGGATAAGGCATATGTTAACTGATATGCTTCTGATGTGGGGCCTGGGAGAATGAGGACATCTTCTTTTACCTTAAGCACTGCCATCAGTTGTCAACTTTAAAGCTAAAAGACCAGCCAAGCATGTGTCTCTTCTCAAGTTACTGCCATCACCTCCAATGTTGGCCCCCAAGAAGGCTGCATTTAATGACTTCTCTGCCATCCTCCTGTTTATTTGTTTGAAAGTTAAGACTTGTTTAGGTATCATTGATTTATTGTGGGACTGTCAGGTGTGATTTATCAGTAGCTTGTTCATGGTGACCTTTAAAATACAACCATGTTACTGCAGCCATGATGTTTTCTCAGTATCAGAGAAATGATTCAGTTAACCTAGTCATGCTCTTATACAACTTACTAAATGCATGGGGTTTCTGTTTGGTCCTGTTTCATTAGAACTTGGTAACATATTAGCTAGACATTAATTAACATTTACTCTGAAAGTTAATACGAACATTTTAATTAGTCAAAATACCCCTAACCACATTTCTCCAACAGGGCTACAATGAATGGAATGAGTATGCCTACTGGAATATTCGGCAAGTTGCTATTTGCAATAATGATTTTCATTCTTCAGGCTAGTCTGCTTTATTCTCAAATGCAACTGCTTCTTGAATGAGCAATCTAATTTGGTAATGTGATTTTCTTTTCTGATTTTTGAAACCATGTTAACCTTTTTTTTTGTTTTTACTTAAGGGTGATAGGGTGTTTTTCTTCTGTGCAGGGAATTTTCTTGAGGGTATTTTGAAAAACAGGTCGATGAAGGGCCCACTGGGGCTCAACTGGTGAACTAGAAGAATGTCATAGTTTACTGATCGCTGCCAGCAGACATGATTTTCACCTTTAGTGGATTCAAATTAGAATTTTCCCAATAAACTTCCAATATGGATCTAGATGTTGATATTGTCCCAAATGATATTGGGAAGAATGTAATTAAATTGATGAAGTTTGTACAAAGAGAAAGCTGGTGACAATATGATATATATTTTTAATCTGTCATATTGGCAAAAATTTTAAAGACTGATAAAAGTCAGTGGTGTGGGGTAACAGGCACTCACATACTCCACTGATGGGCATATTATATGCCTTTTGGAGAGTAATTTGATGATATGGATTGTGAATGCATGTATCATTTGATCCAGCAACTTCTTTTCTGATAGTTAGACTAAAGATGTATTTACAAAATTTGGCAGAGGTATGGTACCACTATATTCACTGCAAAATTATTGTTTATCACTGAAAAAGCTGGAAGCGAATTAGTTTCCATTAACCAGTTGAATAAATGTCAGTATATCTGTAATACAGAATACCATACAACAGTTACAAATAATAGAGTAAATCTTTTTGACTGCTTTGAAACATGCACAAACATTGAGGGTAGGAGGAGAAGGGGGCAAGAGAGGATGAGATTGTTGGATGGCATCATCAACTCAATGGACATGAATTTGAGTAGAAGGACAGGGAAGCCTGACACACTACAGTCCATGGGATTGCAAAGAGTCAGACACAACTGAGCAACTGAACAACAATAACAACAAGGCATTTTTAAAAAGCAAGGTGCAATATAGTATGTGTGCTAGTCAAGATGCTGCAGAGAAACAGAACAGCATATATATGTATATACACACCAAACACACATATATAAAGAAATTTGTTTTAGGGAATTGGCCTGATTGATTATAGAGCCTGAGAAATCCCAAGATCTGCGGAGAGTAAGCTAGAGACCCAGAAGAGCCAATGGTGTAAGTTCCTGCCCCCAAACTGGAAAAGTTGAGATCCAAGAATGGCTGATGTTTCAGTTCAAGTCCAAAGGCAGGAAGAGTTCTGAGAATAGAATCTTGGGCAACAATGATATTAAAAGATTTGGTTGAGGAAGAGGAGCCTGCAGAGAAGACTAAGAAAGAGTAATACTAACAATAGTGGGAAGAAAAATAACAAGAATACTACCACAGAAGTCAAGAAAGAAGAAAGTTTTAATTAAAAGGGAGCAGCCAACAGTATCAATGGCACAGAAAATGAAATTGTGTAGTAACTGAGATGTGTAAATTGAATTTGACAATTAAGAAATGACCTCAAAGTAGTTTCAGCCAGATTGCAACAGGTTGTTATGGACTGAGGAGTTCATATGGCAGTGAGATAATAAATGCATATGATGATCAAAGACATGTTTTTTTTTTTGAGGATTTGTCATTGGCTTTTTAAAATTTTTTTCTGTTGTAATTAGAATGGGGCTTGGCCATCTTTAAATGGCAATTCCAGTATTCTTGCCTGGGAAATTCCATGGACAGAGGACCCTGGTCATGGGGTCACAGTCCATGGGGTCACAAAAAAGTCAGACATGACTTAGCAACTAAACAACATCTTTAAATACTAAGGGTAAGGAACTAAGAGACTGGGAAAGATTAAAGGTAGATTGGAGCAAGCAGAAAATAAGTGACAATTTCGGAGCATATGTGAGGAGGTAAGATGCAGATCACAGGTTGAAACGAAGAAGACAAGGATAAGTCTAGATGTATGCCTGTCACTGTGCCAAGGCAGACAATCTGGGGTACTCCCTCTTCCATATGGCCTCGATTATTTTGGTGATAGAGGAAGCAAGCAATCGACTATAAGAGTAAGGGGTTGATGAGGTAGAGAAGGCGTCTGAGAGGTTAAAGTTTGGAATAGGCATTAAAAGGATGAGGAATATTACTGACTGAGGCAGTATGGAGGGACTTCTGGATAGTGCTGTGGCACCCGTGGTGGATTCATATCAATGTATGGCAAAACCAATACATAATTGTAAAGTAAAATAATAAATAAATAAAAAATAAGATCAAGCTTTTATAGGAGCCCCAGTGTGGGTTTGTGATTATTTATTTCTAAATTGAGCAACCTGGACATAGAAGAAGAGATATGATGACCTGAAATATTAATACAACTTTATTCAATGAATAAAATTTGATAGACTACTGGAGAAAAACGAAGTCTCATAACCCAACCTGTTATCTGATCACTAAAAATGATATGGTTCATTCTATGTTCCTGTTGTGTTTGACACATAGCTGCACCATTTTTGGCCATGCCAGTCACATTCCAGCAACAGGATAGTGAAGGTGGGAATAAACAAATTTGGTTTTATAAGGTACCTTAAAATCTGCTGGCCGCTTTCATATGTGACAAAGTGGATATTGTAACTATTTATGACTACCTCAGCCATATAAATTGCACTTATGATTCTACCAAAGAAAAATTTAGCAGCACTGTCAAGGCTAATAACAAGAATCTTATCAATGATAAGAAGCCCATCTCCATCTTCTAGGAGTGAGATATTGCCAACATCAACTGAAATGATGCTGGTGTTTAATATGTTGGGAAGTCCACTACATATTCTTGCTCTAGGAGAAGGCTGGAGCTTACTTGAGGGCTGGACATTTATCATTTCTTTCCCTTCTGCAGATATCCTCATGTTTATGAGGGAAGGGAACCATGAGAAGTATGATCACTGCCTAAATATTACCAACACTGCCTCCTGTACCACAAACTACTAGATACCCTGGTCAAAGGTATTTACCCCTGACAATGTAGGGATCATAAAGAAACTCATGATCATATCATTAATTCTACCTCGAAGGCCCCTTTGGAAAATCATGGCCTGTTGATCATGATGTTGCTCAGATAACCACCCCTACAAACACTGACACCACTAAGGTTGTGGGCAATGTTGTGAACTGAATGGGAATCACACTGGCTTCTGAGTCTCTGCCCCTAACATGTCTCTCATAGATCTGACCTGCATTCTGGGGAAAGCAGAAAAATATGAGGACATCCAGAAGGTATTAAGTCAGGCATTGGATGGCCCCTTGAAGGATATCCTGGCCTACACAGAGGACCAAGCTGTCTCTTGTGAGTTTAACAGTGATACCCAGGTGGTACAGTGGTAAAGAATACACTTGCCAATGCAGCAGATACAAGAGATACAGGTTTGATCCCTGAGTGGGGAAGATCCCCTGGAGGAGGGCATGGAAACCCACTCCAGTATTCTTGTATGGAGAAATCTGTGGACAGAGGAGCCTGGCGGGCTAGAGTCCACAGGGCCACAGAGAATCGGACACGACTGAGCACAGCAGCACAGCACAGTACCTATTCCTCTATCTTGGTTGCTTGGGCCAGCATTGCCCTTGACCGTGTTGTCAAGCTCATTTACTGGTATGACAACACATTTAGCTACAGGAACCACACTGTGGACCCTACCTTCACATGGGCTCAAAGGAGTAAGAGCCCTGAACCAAGTACTCCCAACAATAGCACAAGAGGAAGAGCAACACCCTGCAGGGTACTGTCGCAAATCTACTCCTCAGTATATTGACAAGCTTCATCCCCATCATGATTCGCATCCCATGTTTCCTAGAAGAAAAATACCATCAACATAATACCCTATACTTGGCCAAGGAAAAAAATAAGATGGTTTGTTATGAGTACAACTTTAAAGAGTATGAGGCATTGTAAACAATAGCTTTAGTGCAGACATTATCTGGATATGGAATAGAAATGGCCCTTAGCTCACAGCCTCCAGGTATGGCTGTTAAGGTCCTATGGGATACAGTGAGATACTTTCCCCTTTCCTTCTTTATGTCATTCTATGCCATATTTTTTCCCTCTACTCACCTACTTACGGGGGTTAAAGCTGGCCGTACGTGTCTCTTTAGCCACTAGAACCTCTGCAGCTGTGACATCATGAGTGTCACCTGTCAACTGAGGAGTCCTTGATATACATTAAAAGGTGTAAAACCTAGTTACTCTAACAAACTTACTAGAAGCAATTGGCCCCTTCAGGCAGAAGGAGGCTATTTCCCCTGTAAACTCTGAATGCTACAGGGGAGGCTTTTTTGCATATACGTGTATAGAGGCAGGGGACTTCCTGTGGACTCCAAGGGTGGTCTTGAGGTCTGGGGACCCTCAGGCCATATTTCTGTCCATGCTTTTATTTGTGCATCCATTAAGAACAGATCTGAGTATGACCTAAGAGGCATTGGCTCTGTGGGAGGTCTATAACCAAGAACAAAAACTCCTTCCCAAGTTGGAGTTTAGGAGACCCCGTGAGTATAACTTGGGAGGCCAAAGAAATGTGAGTCACATGTTAGAGGCTTTGGAGTTAGTCACGCAGGCTATGGGTTCTGGGGATCATGAAGACGATCCTTAAGTCCTCGAATAACTCCCCATTTGTCACTGGGCTCTATTCTTTGGCATTAAGCATGTGCCTGTCTATCTCTCTGTGTCTCTATCTCTGTGTGTCTGTCTGTCTGTGTCGCTTGTGTTGGGGGAAATGCTCTGTTCAAAAATATAGCTAGAACGGGAAGGAAGTAAGTGGGAGTGCTGGAAGCTTGGGGGAGAGCCAGAAAAATGTAAGTTTGGGCTGATGAGGTCAAAACTATCAACTCTGGGAAGGGCTGGTTCCCAGTGTTCTTGCTTGCTTGCTCTCTGTACTCAGTGAAAGGGCTTAGGACAGAGAGCCTCTGTCAAACTCAAGAAGGCATAGAACCACAAATGCCCTTATACATGTCTCTTTCAGATGAATTTGCATATTTGTTGAGCAGGAAGCAGCTTACATAGAAAGAAGTAATTTAGGATTCCTCTTAGAGAAGACAAGACTTGGGTAAGCTATGGGCTTCTGCTGGTCTGAACTGCAAATATCTTTGGGCTTTTAGCACTGTGAAAGGAGGAGAGCTCCTGACAGGGGAGTGGGGAAAAGGAGGGGAGATTGGATGTTGTTAATTAGAAAAGAGGAATGACAAGAATGCCACGCTTTAGCTGTAGCTCTCCTTGTAGGTTGATGACAAGCCACATGTAAAGTTTAACACGGGTATTTTCGAACTCATCCTTCTGCCCCACTGGAGCAGCTCCAGCTGTATGGGAAAGAAGCAGATGTGGCAAAAGAATAAGGTTTTTCAGGCTTTGAGTTTCAAAAGGCCAAATAGAAGTGGAGATCTGGTCCTTTGGTCTCCTGAACACTAAAGATTGAAGGGTTTGTGGCTCTCTGGGGCTATATATCTCAGCCCAAGTAAGGGCCCTGTTTTTTCAGGTGTGACTGTAGGACAGGGAAAAAAAAGAAAGAAATCAGGTTGAGTGGGCCCTGTGAGGGGAGAATATGGCCTTTCTCAGGTACAAAGGCAGAGATAAGTGGTCATTTTGGGGTCTGCTAAGAATCCTTGGGTAGTTCACTGAAATTGTCACTTAAGATTCCAAAATGGGACAATCTGCAAGTTTCCAAACAGAGAGAAGGTGTCTTCATGCATTGAAACCTGCTAGATTCCTAGATCTCCTCTGGATAGAGGGAAGAGGGAAGATGCTTGACTGGATATGCCTTTGCCTTGGGAGAATATAAGGAATTTTAATGACTTCCTGTGTAAAGTCTTCAGGGGCCTTGTGTAGCCAGTATAAACAGGAGGGATTTCTGTTGATTGGATTTATGTTTCTGAAATCAGGAAACAGGCCAACATGGGCCTCTGTTTAACTCCATTCCATGGAATTTAAGTTGAAATGCAAAGAGATGCTGCCTCGGATTTCATCCTATAATCAGTGGCTACTCTTACTGGTTTTTATCTCAGCTACTTAAAAATAAGTGTATATGTGTGTATATATGTAAGTATATATATTTGTGTGTATGTGTTTGAAAGTGAAAGTGTGAGTTGCTCAGTTGTGTCTAACTCTTCGACACCCCATGGACTGTAGCCTGCCAGGTTCCTCTGTCCATGGGATTCTCCAGGCAAGAATACTGGAGTGGGTAGCCATTCCCATTCTCCAGGGAATCTTCTTGACCCAGAAATAAAACCCAGGTCTCCTGCATTTCAGGCAGACTCTTCACCATCTGAGCCATCAGGGAAGCCCAATAAGTGTTTACAGCTATTTACCTATCTATCTATCTAGTTGCCTCCATTCTCAGGGAGGTTGGGGACTGTAAGAGGGTCTGGCTTCCATGGTTGGAATGACCGAGTCATAGAAGGATCTCCTTCAAGCCTTAGACAATATTTCTGTAAGGTGCAGGGATTGGACCAAATGGTCTTTAACACCCATTTCAGAAGATCCCTTGTGTAAGAAATGCAAAGGTCATTCAGAAGCTTCTGTACTCCATTCGTTAGCCAAATCTCTAGAGTTTAGGCCACTTTATCTCACACTCATTTCCACATTGTCTTGTGCAAAGAATTTGACACTTAAAGTTAGCCCTGGATTCCACCTTGGACTTTGCCACCACTAAACAATTCACTAAATAAGAATAGCCACCATTGATTGAATAGCCCCTATGCTAAGTACCTTACATAGATGATAATTTTTCATCTTCACAATAACCCTGGGAGGTAGAAACTATTATTTTCCTCACTTGAGGAGGATATTGTTCCTCAGTTGAGAAAACTGAAGTTTAGTAATTGACTTAAGATTAATAGTTCATCAGTGGAAAGTCAAAATTGAAATCTAGAACCATCTCCAAAGCCCATGGTCCCAAATACTACGATAGACTGCTTCCACCCCCATATACACTGTACTCTTTGTGTCCTGGGTTCTTGTAAAATAGGAATAACATCTTGACTAATACCTTATCTGACTTTTTTACGAGGCATGTTTCAAGGATAAAGTGAAAGGATAGCTGAACATTTATTGAATGTTATGGGTGAGGCATTGTTCTAGGGTTTGAATATTCAAAACTAAATCAAATGGGGTTCCTTCATTCTATGAGATTACCATCTGATACAAAATTGCCTTGAAAAACATAAAGCATTATGTGTGTGTGTGTGTGTGTGTTTAGTTGCTAAGTTGTGTCCAACTGTTTGCAATCCCATGAACCATAGCCTGCCGGGTTCCTCTGTCCATGAGATTTCCCAGGGAAGAATACTGAAGTGGATTGCCATTTCCTTCTCCAGAGGATCTTCTTGTCCCAGGGACTGAACCCTCATCTCCTGCATTGTAGGAGGATTCTTTACCACTTGAGCCACATGGGCCTGAGGCATAAAGTATTATACAAGTGTGAATTTTGTATGATACAATTTTATTGCATGTACAGAAAAGGGAATCTAATAGCCATAGGTACAGAACAAAGTAGAGTAAAAAATCCCACATGGCTTTCAGCTGCTCCCTACAAAACTTGGCAACTAGATGTTGCCAATCCCCCTTGAGAATGAGAGGGGAGGAAATAGGCAATAATTTGAAATATGACCATAATGTAATGTGACTGCTGCTTTTTCACAAGTATATTAGGACATGTACATCCAAGGAAATAGTGTCCTCTTTGGACTAGCACCTTGGGAGGCTAAATACCTGTGTATTCGTTGCAATGATGTTGCCATTGCTCATAACATTTTTTGGAACTCCTCTTTAGTAATTGAATTCAGAGCCTATGGCACATTCTTTTGAATATCCTCAGTGGTGATAAATCTTTGTCCTTTGAGGGTGGATTTTATTTTAGAAAACAGCTAAAAGTCACTCAGAGTCAAGTCTAGAGAATACGGTGGTGGTCAAGCTCAGTGATAGTTTTTAACTAACAAACAACCCACTCCCTCTCTTCTCCATTCCTTTCCCCGCCCTACTTCATTCTACCTGCCCTTTCTCCCTCTCTCGTGCCCTTCCTTCCAAGTATAACTGTGAACCCATTAAGACCATTTTTCTTGCGTGGTTCATAACCTAGTGCAAACAGGGATTAAATGACGACTGCCAAGGTCGAAAGTTTAGGTAAGAGGTGAGCTAGGATTACACCCCATGTCTCCTGCAAATCATAGCATGAAAAACTTCAGCTAACAGAGAAACTTAATGATGACAAAGGGGTTGAATTACGGAAATAGATGAGCACAGGACGATAGGCTCTCCATTCCTATGTGCATGCATGTGTGCTAAGTCACTAAGTCATATTTGACTCTTTGCGACCCTGTGGACTGTAGCCCACCAGGCCCCCCCATCTATGGGATTCTCCAGGCAAGAATACTGGAGTGGGCTGCCATTTCCTTCTCCAGGCGATCTTCCTGACCCAGGGATTGAATCCACATCTCTTGCATCTCCTGCCTTGGCAGGCAGGTTCTTTACCACTAGCGCCACCTGGGAAGCCCCTCCATTCCTATAGGTCTTTCCAAAGCCCTCACAGAGAACATAAATAGAGTGCTGCCTGATGGAAGCAGGAGAACTGTGTAATTTGGTGCTTCTCTTCATGCAAATCCAATAGGGATGCACCAACATCTCTGGACATTGACTTCCCAAATAAGGTATAACTTGAAGGAGGTAAGAACTCTCTGGGCTTCCCAGGCAGTGCAGTGGTAAAGAATCCATCTACAGTGCAGGAGACACAAGAGATGCGGGTTTGATCCCTGGGTCGGGAAGATCCTCTGGAGGAGGGCACTGCAACCCACTCCAGTATTCTTGCCTGGATAATCCCATGGACAGAGGAGCCTGGAGGGCTAGAGTCCATGAGGTCACAAAGAGTTGGACACAACTGAGCATGCACACACACAAACTCTCTCATAGGCTGCTTTCCCTCAAGTATTGACCACCATCTAAAGAGCTGAACCTTGAATCCCAGAATTTCAGAGCAGCCAAAGCCATTAAAGAGGAGGTGGTTCCCTCATTTTGACTCCTAGGGCCCAGGGTAGGTGGGAGAAAGAAGCAGGGCAAAGAGGAGCCTGCTCCCAGATCACACAAGGAATGTATGGCTCCATCAGGGCTAGAGCCCAGGTCCCTAGATTCCTACCACACCAGAGCTCTCTGCAATGAACACCTGCCCTTTCCCAGGCCTCCTCTGGCCAGTGGTTGTTGGCAGAAATGCCCAGCTTGTCATTCAGTGTCCCCTGGAGGCTTTTTGAAGTGGATCCCAGGCTAGTTTCCTCTTGCTCGTCACACAAGAAGCTCCTGTATTTCTCAGGGGAGGAGAGAGAAATGTCAGAATCCTGTGCCCTTTGCAGCTTCTCCTCTCAGAGAGGCAGTTTCTCCCCCTCAGAGGACAAGTGATCCCCTTGGGTACCCAGGGGCATTGCTTTTAAGCCCAGGCAGCCAGCATCCATTCTATACCACCTTGAGATTGTATTTGCTTTTGAATCCCCAAGATGAACTATTAGAAAAAGTATTCCACCAATTATGTCTCCATGGGGCCCAGAGCACGTGGTCTTGATTAGAAGGAGCCAGAGTGCAACAGATTTCCCCCTGTGAAGGTCTGAATGCAACTTGAAATCCAGCCAATGTTGTTCTTGCAGCCAATGCCTGGCTTCCAGCTGCTGCTGGAATTTTCCAAGCTCAAGGAGATGATACCTGGAAGGGTAGCTGGAGATGTAGAAAGCCGGGCTAGGGAGGAAAAGAACCACAGGAGGACTGTAGTTAGAAGAGTTCTACATGATGGTTTCACCCCCACCCACCTCCCCCTCATCCCAACTCCAAACCCCAACACATGTAATAACCAACCCATCTTAGTGGGTGGCTCCATGGTGAGCATCGCTGGATACTAGGTCAGTGCCCACCTCCTATACAAAGTCTTCTCAGACTCTTCTAGCTCACCTGGAAGCTTCCGTGGCCTCTCAGCTCTTTCGGCAAGAATGAGGTTGCTTCCAATTCTCTCCACCACTATACCCAGCTTTTCCATCTCCCATGTGTCTGCTGCTTCCTCCTCAGTTCTATTGTGAGATTCTTGAGCTCAGAACCTATCTCCTCCCTCTTTGCACCAGCCACCATGCCTCTTTCAGTGAAAGCCCAGTGGGTGGTTGACCACAGAGGAGAGTCTGGACAAGGCACGGAAGCACAAACAGCCCTCCCAGCTTTTGCTGATGTTTTCCATCCAGGTTGGCACCCTGACCTGCACAGCTGCACCAGGCAGGAGGAACTAGAGGAAAGGCCGGCCTCTGCAGGAACCACCAGAGAGAAGGCAGGTGGAGGACAGGTGATTGCTGTGGTGGGGTGTGGCAGTGAGGTCAGGCAAGTCAGGAGGTGAGGGAGAACATTAACAAGAGGAACTTAATACCCCGATTTTTATCTAGGGATTACCTTGCCTGGAAGAACATCTGTGTGAGAGCAGTGGAGTTAAGAAGACTCTAGCTTCTTTAATGCTGAGATCTGCTATTCCAGATGTGAGCCCAAGAGCTCTTATTTGGGTCCATCTTGGAGATCAAGCCAAGCTTTGCTGCTGTGGTTGTTTCTGCGTGTGTGTGTGGGAGGGGTGCTAAGGAGGGGAGATTAGAAAAGCCCAGAACCTTATGGATCGGTGTGTGTGTGTGTCTAGATATTTGCACTTTCTTTTGCTTTCACAGTATGTCCCTGTTGGATGCTGCTAGACAAACTAATGCTCCCATCACCCCTTCTCTGAAATGTTACTAGCAGGTCCCAATCCACACAGCTTCCACCATCAGTAAGATGGCATGAGAATCATAGGTTGACTGCCACATGCTAAGTGGAAACACATGGCATATCATTCAAACAAGAATCCACATTTTCTCTAAGATGCAGAGCATTTATAGAAAGGGAGCCCCAAGCCACATGCAGAGAACTGAAAATAAGCCACGAGGAAGCACAAGCTGGAATCAAGATTGCTGGGAGAAATATCAATAACCTCAGATACGCAGATGACACCACCCTTATGGCAAAAAGTGAAGAGGAACTAAAGAGCCTCTTGATGAAAGTGAAAGTGGAGAGTGAAAAAGTTGGCTTAAAGCTCAACATTCAGAAAACGAAGATCATGGCATCTGGTCCCATCACTTCATGGGAAATAGATGGGGAAATGGTGGAAATAGTGTCAGACTTTATTTTGGGGGGCTCCAAAATCACTGCAGATGGTGATTGCAGCCATAAAATTAAAAGACACTCCTTGGAAGGAAAGTTATGACTAACCTAGATAGCCTATTAAAAAATAGAGATATTACTTTGCCAACTAAGGTCCATCTAGTCAAGGCTATGGTTTTTTCCAGTGGTCATGTATGGATGTGAGAGTTGGACTGTGAAGAAGGCTGAGCGCTGAAGAATTGATGCTTTTAAACCATGATGCTGGAGAGGACTCTTGAGAGTCCCTTGGACTGCAAGGAGATCCAACCAGTCCATCCTAAAGGAGATCAGTCCTGGGTGTTCATTGGAAGGACTGATGCTGAAGCTGAAACTCCAATACTTTGGCCACCTCATGCGAAGAGTTGACTCATTGGAAAAGACCCTGAAGCTGGGAGGGATTGGGGGCAGGAGGAGAAGGGGACGACCGAGGATGAGATGGCTGGATGGCATCACTGACTCAATGGACGTGAATCTGAGTGAACTCCGGGAGTTGGTGATGGACAGGGAGGCCTGGCGTGCTGTGATTCATGGGGTTGCAAAGAGTCGGACACGACTGAGCGACTAAACTGAACTGAACAGACAAGCTGGAGAAAGTAGCCGCTTTCTGGTTTGGTTTTTTCTTTAGCGATGCCAGGAATCTCTTAAGTATCCAGGAAGTGAAGAAATGCTCTGAATCTTGAAGACTCCTGTAGGTCTAGTCAGAAATAGGGAGAGTGAAGATGGTTCTGAACCCTTCCTGGGCATGTGCCACACACCTCAGGGGATCCCCTTCCTAGTTCTTATCAGCCGGGCCAGTCATTCCATCAGACTGGGGCTCTGAGCTGTCCAAAATGCACCCGGATTCTCCATCAAACAGAGAAGGTGACCACATCTCAGATGATTTCCTTTTTGTATACCCCATAGTGCCTCACCAAGGACAGCCCACTCATTATCAACTACATCATCACCCACAAACCAACAGGTCATTAGCACAAGGAATAGAAGTCAACCAAAGAGGAGCACTTACAAACAATATTTAAGGGCATTTCTCAAGACAGTTTAAAAATAGGGGTACTGTGACATCTGTCTGAGGTGGTTTAAATGCAACTCAGTTTTTCAAAGTCATTGCCCTCTTTCATTCATTCTGTTTTGCTCACTTGCTTATTTACTTCAGACACTTTCAGTCCTGGTGGCTTTGTTGACAGTGCTTATAAAAGAAGGAAAGCAACATAAGGAGCAATTTCAAGTGTGTACTCTTTGCCCTGGCTTCAGGAATCCCTAGAGTTTGAGCCTATCTCAGTGAGTGGGTTGAAGGGAGTTGGGATGAGGGGCATCTTTAGGTGGGTCTCTATAAATCTTCATGTATCTTTTTTCTTTGGAAAGAAATAGACACAATTTATAAAGACATGCCCATGTGCAGGCACGCGCGCGCGTGCACACACACACACACACACACACACAGCCTTCTCAAACAGACTACTACAGGGAAGCTAAATAGTGGAAGTATGCCATTATCGTGCAGGGCACAAGGTTAAGGAAGTCAAGTTTAAGTTTTTCTAAATAAAATAGTTTTTAAATGATAGTACTAATTATAGAATTTCAGAGCTGAAAGGGATCTAAGGGAAAAACCCACACCTGCTCCACCTCCCCTGCCCTCAGGTCTTCAGAAAATATGTTTATTTCATCTCTATCCATTGAAGATGTACCTGCTACTTCCTTTCAGTAACACCACAACCAACACAGTTCTTCACGTAGGCCTTAAAGTCTCCCCTGCTGTATTGTGTGTGGTGGATCCTGAGTTGCTGGAGTCTGATGTTTTTCCTGAAACCTTAATGATGTATCAGAGTTCCACAAAGCTGCTCCAGAGGAAGAAGACTGTGGCTGGCCCCAAGGTGGAGTCCGATAGCAATTTGGGCCAATAGAAAGAACAGTGGGATTTGAAGAAATCCAGGGTTCCATGCCTGGGTTGGGGTACTAACCTACATGAAGGAAATTACCTAAATCCTTCTGTACATCCACTTGGATTCTGTGACTTCATATCTGTTATGCTTCCTTGGAACTGTCCTAAAGTCCTTTTGTGTATGTTTAGATAGCAGGGTAGGGAGAGCCTGCCTGGTTCTTAAGTTCCTGCCATAATTCCAAAGCTCCAAATTAACCATGTACACACATCCTGGTTGCCTAGCTATGTGCAGATATGGTCTCAACACGGCTCATTGTCATGGCCCAGAAACATTCAGAGGCAAGGTTTGCTCCCTTTTATTTCATTTCGCCTTCCCTACCCGCTACTCTCTCTCGTCTCTCTCTGCCCATCTCCCTTTCTCATTTTTTCACTCTTTCTATTTAATTTCAGTACCTCTTTTAGGATATGAAACTGAAGGCAATTCTTGGAGGGCCACACTGTATTCAGCATGGCTGCATGGAAATTAGCGTACTCACTTGGCTGCAATGATTTCTGCGTGGCACAGAGTTGCCTGGCCTGAGGCCTGGTCACCTGACTTGTTGGGTCAGGGAAGCCCTGTCGTTCCATTACACTCTGCCCTCCATTGCTCTGGCTCTGCTGGTGGCAGAGCTCAGTGGCTGGCCTTGTGTACTTTGGCAAGGCAGTGTGGTTGTAGTAGGCCACGATGAGGTTTTCCTCAAGCCACTGTACAGTCCCCTAGGAGACCGTGGATAGCCGACCCTAGCTGAGAATTCACTTCCTCTTCAGACTTCATCAAGAAGTTGTAAAATGTTCAATGACTTCCTTAGACATTGGAAGGAATACAGCTGTTGTCAGGCTCAGAATACTCACCAAGGGAGGCTTTCCAAAAAGGGAAGTTTTCCTAGGTTACTGAAAGGCAGTAAACTGAGCAGTCTAGGGAAGAAGCAAAGCTGGGTGGAGGCAATTAGCCAGAATGGCTTATAGGCATTCCCCATTTCTACTGACCACAGCACAAAAGGAAATGCTCTTAAACAGCAGCATATGGGCTTTAGGGGAACTTTAAAGGGACAGCCTGGATTGTTGGCAGACAATGGCCCAGGCTGAGAGGAAGACACAGACAGCTGCTCCAGAGTAGATCTTTGGCAGTTTGAGGGTTAGATGTACATACCTGGCGTGGCATGTAGAAACCACTTTCTGATATAACATTTGGGACCTCTGATCAAGACAACAAGCTGAATGAGTTAGTTCATGGTGCCCAGCCAGATGAGACTTCTTTTTGTCTGTTCTTAGGTATGGATCTAACAGAAGCAGAAGATATTGAGAAGAGGTGGCAAGAATACACAGAAGAACTGTACAAAAAAGATCTTCATGATAATCACGATGGTGTGATCACTCACCTAGAGCCAGATACCCTGGAATGCAAATTCAAGTGGGCCTTAGGAAGCATCACTATGAACAAAGTTAGTGGAGATGATGGAATTCCAGTTGAGCTATTTCAAATCCTAAAGGATGATGCTGTGAAAGTGCTGCACTCAATATGCCAGCAAATTTGGAAAACTCAGCAGTGGCCACAGGACTGGAAAAGGTCAGTTTTCATTCCAATCCCAAAGAAAGGCAATGCCAAAGAATGCTCAAACTACCGCACAATTGCACTCATCTCACACGCTAGTAAAGTGATGCTCAAAATTCTCCAAGCCAGGCTTCAGCAATACGTGAACCATGAAATTCCAGATGTTCAAGCTGGTTTTAGAAAAGGTAGAGGAACCAGAGATCAAATCGCCAACATCCGCTGGAACATGGAAAAAGCAAGAGAGTTCCAGAAAAACATCTATTTCTGCCTTACTGATTATGCCAAACCCTTTGACTGTGTGGATTACAATAAACTGTGGAGAATCCTGAAAGAGACAGGAATGCCAGACCACCTGACCTGTCTCTTGAGAAATCTGTATGCAGGTCAGGAAGCAACAGTTAGAACTGGACATGGAACAGACCGGTTCCAGATAGGAAAGGGAGTACGTCAGGGCTGTATATTGTCACCCTGCTTATTTAACTTCTATGCAGAGTACACCATACAAAATGCCATGCTGGATGAAGCACAAGACAGAATCAAGATTGCTGGGAGAAATATCAATAACCTCAGATATGCAGATGACAACACCTTTATGGCAGAAAATGAAGAAGAACTAAAAAGCCTCTTGATGAAAGTGAAAGAGGAGAGTGAAAAAGTTGGCTTAAAACTCAACATTCAGAAAATTAATATCATGGCATCTGGTCCCATCACTTCATGGGAAATAGATGGGGAAACAGTGGCTGACTTTATTCTTTTGGGCTCCAAAATCACTGCAGATGGTGACTGCAGCCATGAAATTAAAAGACACTTACTCCTTGGAAGGAAAGTTATGACCAACCTAGACAGCATATTAAAAAGCAGAGACATTACTTTGCCAACAAAGGTCCATCTAGTCAAGGCTATGGTTTTTCCAGTGGTCATGTATGGATGTGAGAGTTGGACTATAAAGAAAGCTGAGCACCGAAGAATTGATGCTTTTGAACTGTGGTCTTTGAGAGGACTCTTGAGAGTCCTGTGGACTGCAAGGAGATCCCACCAGTCCATCCTAAAGGAAATAAGTCCTGAATATACATTGGAAGGATTGATGCTAAAGCTGAAGCTCCAATACTTTGGCCACCTGATGCAAAGAACTGACTCATTGGAAAAGACCCTGATGATGGGAAAGATTGAAGGAGGGTGGAGAAGGGGATGACAAAGGATGAGGTGGTTGGATGGCGTCCCCAACTCGATGGACATGAGTTTGAGTAAGCTCTGGGAGTTGGTGATGGACAGGGAAGCCTGGCATGCTGCAGTCCATGGGGTCACAAAGTGTCAGACACAACTGAGCGACTGAACTGAACTGAGGACATAAAACTGAAAAAATCACTGCAGGTGGTGACTGCAGCCATGAAATTAAAAGACACTTACTCCTTGGAAGAAAAGTTATGACCAACGTAGATAGCATATTCAAAAGCAGAGACATTACTTTGCCGACTAAGGTCCGTCTAGTCAAGGCTATGGTTTTTCCTGTGGTCATGTATGGCTGTGAGAGTTGGACTGTGAAGAACGCTGAGTGCTGAAGAATTGATGCTTTTGAACTGTGGTGTTGGAGAAGACTCTTGAGAGTCCCTTGGACTGCAAGGAGATCCAGCCAGTCCATTCTGAAGGAGATCAGCCTTGGGATTTCTTTGGAAGGAATGATGCTAAAGCTGAAGCTCCAGTACTTTGGCCACCTCATGGGAAGAGTTGACTCATTGGAAAAGACTCTGATGCTGGGAGGGATTGGGGGCAGGAGGAGAAGTGGACGACCGAGGATGAGATGGCTGGATGGCATCACCGACTCGATGGACGTGAGTCTGAGTGAACTCCGGGAGATGGTGATGGACAGGGAGGCCTGGCGTGCTGCGACTCATGGGGTCGCAAAGAGTCGGACACGACTGAGCGACTGAACTGAACTGAACTGAAGGAAGATTTAGAGGCAAGTACACTAAATGATCTGCAAATGGCTTTTAGCTCCAGGGGTTCCCAATATCAGCATCTGCTCAACTAGAATGCATTTAAGACATAAGCCTAATCTAAGGAACTGGAAACGTTCTCTCCCAGCATTGCTCTGTCTTTCTGGATGGGGGAGCAGCTTCAGCAAGAGCTAAAGATGAGGTTTCTTCTTACCTGAAACCGGAATCTTAGCAGGTCAGGTGTGCTCAGGTTGTTGTGATCTTCACAAACCCTGGGCACTTGCTCCCCAACCTTTATTACGTGTCTCATCCATGTTGTCATTCATCTATTCTCCCACATGCGACAGGCCAGACTATTTCCCCTGTCACCTCTTTCTTTACCTACCCTTAGAGTATGTATGTATTTCTAACTATATATGATTGATATATACATTAGTCAGGATAAGATCAGCTATGAGACAATAACAAATAGACTCTGGCATCTCAATGACTTGGCACAACTAAAGTTCATATCATATGGCCATAAAATCATCAGGCATTCTTCTCCAACTTGGGCAACTTGAGAATCCAAGCTCTTTTCATTTTGTGATGGCAACATCTCAACATGAGTCTCCAAGCTCTCTACGACAGGGGAGGAGAGGGCTGAAGATTCCCGTGAACTATTTTAAGGACCAGTCTAGTGAGCAGTTTCCATCATTTCTTCTATATCCATTGACAAAAAAGCACTCACATGGGTCCCATCTAACTGCAGGAAGGGTGGGAGATGTAACCTTCCTGTGAGCCCAAAAAGAGGAAAATTAAACAGGATTTGGTAAATACAGAACACTGTCTCTACCAATGTTTATGTCTGTAGTTTTGTGCCTCTTTATTCTTGGGGCTTCTTTGATAGCTCATCTGGTAAAGAATCTGCCTGCGATGCAGCAGACCCCAATTTGATTCCTGGGTCAGGAAGATCCACTGGAAAAGGGATAGGCTACCCACTCCAGTATTCTTGGGCTTCCCTGTTGTCTCAGAAGGTAAAGAATCCAACTGCAATGTGGGAGACCTGGGTTTGATCCCTGGGTTAGGAAGATCCCCTGGAGGAGGGCATGGCAACCCAGTCCAGTATGCTTGCCTGGAGAATTCCATGGACAGAGGAGCCTGGTGGGCTACAGTCCATGGGGTTACAAAGAGTCAAACACGACTGAGTGACTAAGCACAGCACAGCAAAGCAAAGCATTCATCTTGGAGTTTGGCCCATAGAGAAGTACCTTACCTCCTGATCCCCACACACAGAAGGGTGGATATAACTAGATACAGTGGACATGAACTTTACTGCAAAGCTAATGTAATAGGTAGAGCATGGCATCAATAAGGTCACAGTAGCATATGAAACTAATCTGTGCCTCTTTCTCTAATGGTAAACTGGGGATGTAATGCTTATCTTACAGTACTGTCAGAATTAAAAATATGCCATATTTGAAATTTGCTAAGAGAGTAGATCTTAAAAGTTCTCATCACAAGAAAAAATTCTGTGAGTACGTCAAGGCTGTATATTGTCACCCTGCTTATTTAATTTATATGCAGAGTACATCATGAGAAACACCAGGCTGGAAGAAGCACAAGCTGGAATCAAGATTGCCGGGAGAAATATCAATAACCTCAGATATGCAGATGACACCACCCTTATGGCAGAAAGTGAAGAGGAACTAAAAAGCCTCTTGATGAAAGTGAAAGAGGAGAGTGAAAAAGTGGGCTTAAAGCTCAACATTCAGAAAAATAAGATCATGACATCTGGTCCCATCACTTCATGGGAAATAGATGGGGAAAAAGTGGAAACAGTGTCACTTTATTTTGGGGGGCTCCAAAATCACTGCAGATGGTGACTGCAGCCATGAAATTAAAAGACGCTTACTCCTTGGAAGGAAAGTTACGACCAACCTAGATAGCATATTCAAAAGCAGAGACATTACTTTGCCAACAAAGGTCCATCTAGTCAAGGCTATGGTTTTTCCAGTGGTCATGTATGGATGTGAGAGTTGGACTATAAAAAAGCTGAGCGCTGAAGAATTGATGCTTTTGAACTGTGGTGTTGAAAAGTCCCTTGGACTGCAAGGAGATCCAACCAGTCCATTCTGAAGGAGATCAGCCCTGGGATTTCTTTGGAAGGAATGATGCTAAAGCTGAAAGTCCAGTACTTTGGCCACCTCATGCGAAGAGTTGACTCACTGGAAAAGACTCTGATGCTGGGAGGGATTGGAGGCAGGAGGAGAAGGGGACAACAGAAGGTGAGATGGCTGGATGGCATCACCGACTCAATGGACGTGAGTTTGAGTGAACTCCGGGAGATGGTGATGGACAGGGAGGCCTGGCATGCTGCGATTCATAGGGTCGCAAAGAGTCGGACATGACTGAGCAACTGAACTGACTCACTAACTGACTGTGTATGGTGATGGATGTTAACT
This sequence comes from Oryx dammah, assembly GCF_014754425.2. Lineage (NCBI taxonomy): Eukaryota > Metazoa > Chordata > Mammalia > Artiodactyla > Bovidae > Oryx > Oryx dammah. The sequence continues at coordinate 15,361,810 of NW_024070207.1, forward strand.
AGATTTATTGTGGTGATCACTTCATAATACATGCAAATATTGATCATTATGTTGTATACCTGAAACTAATATAATGTATGACAATTATACCCCAATATAAAATTAATTATTTTTTAAAATACCATATGCCAGACATAGGTAGGAAACAGATACGCTTGTGATCTTTGCTTTGCCCTAGTGAAGATGCGTGTTCCCCAAAGTGGTTCCAGAAGCTTTCAGCCTGGCTTCCCCAGGATGCAGTGTGGCCTAGAGCATCTTACAGTGAGCTCTTCTCTATGTAGGCTGAAGATGGCTGCCTGCCTGTCATTGGCAGCCTGGGTATATATATATATTTCACCTCCCTAAAGAGACTGGCTTGTTTTCTGATAGGCATGCCTAGCTAAGAAGATTATCCAACTATGCCCAACAGAGCAGTAAGGGTTTCATTAAATAGCAATAAAGAGCTTCACAGAGTTACTTTAAGGAATTGCAATACATTTGCACATGCTCAGTTGCTTCAGCCGTGTCCAACTCTTTGCAACCCTACGGACTGTAGCCCGGCAGTCCATGGGGATCTCCTCTGTCCATGGGGATTCTCCAGGCAAGAATACTGGAGTGGGCTGCCATGCCCTCTTCCCCGACCCAGGGATCAAACCCGTTCCCCCTGCATTGCAGACGAATTCTTTACCACTGAGCTACCAGGGAAACCCAAGGGATTGCAGTAATTACCACTTATTGAATGCTACTTTATATGTATATTCTCGTCTAATGTACATAAGCATCCTCCCAAATTTAAAACTGTGGGAAACCAAAGTTCAGAAGGGTTAAGAAAATTGCTCAAAGGTCATGCAACTAATAAGTGATAGATATGGGCTGTGAATTCAGGTCTGTCTAGCCTACAGTGCCGCTTGGTGGGGGTACAGAATGAGGGAGAAAGAATGCTTGGAAAAGTGGGCCCTTCTGCATCAACCACGTTTTTTCCTTCCTATGCTCTGGCTCTTTCCTCTGTTTGAACTCCCCCTTTCTCTCCTCCTTTTGGCCTTGATACCACAGCTACAGCAATATCTAATGGAGGACAGCAATTATGTTCAGAAGCAGCCTCCGGACCATAGATACATCCACTCTGAAAGGGTTTCTGATCAAGGGCAATCTTGTTGATGACAAATGGACAAATTGGTCTATTAGAGAAAAAGCATATAGTTAGAGAGCCATGGACAATCAGTGAAGTGACCTAGGGTTCTTGCTAACAGACCCCAGCGTGAAGCACTCTTTGGTGATATTAATGTAATATAATGCACAGCTGTAGGGAAAACACAGTCTTGAGCTAATCTTGCCAAACCAGTGACCAGACAGGGAAGAGGGAACAGGGTGAACCGGAACAGGGTGAGAAGATCTCCACCACCAATAAACTTGCTGGTAAAAGAGGAATGAGCTACCAGAAAAGACTTCATCAACCTCAGATGAAGCAGCAGCCGTAGAGTAAACAGAGACCCTCTTGGGTGTGGGGTGAGGTTGTGTGGGGAGGAATTCAGAGTTACATGGGCCTATAGACATGCCTGGGCTTCCTAGGTGGTGCTACTGGTAAAGAATCTGCCTGCCAATGTAGGCGACAGGTTCAATCCATGAGTCAGGAAGATATCCTGGAGGAGGGCATGGCAACCCATTTTAGTATTCTTGTCTTGAGAATTCCCATGGACAGAGGAGCCTGGGGGGTTACAGTCCATAGGATCACAGAGAATCATATACAACTGAGTAAGCACACATGCAGGCATGCCCCATAAATATACTGAAAGATACCATGCTTCTGGGACTTCTCTGGTGGTCCAGTGGCTAAGACTCTACACTCCCAATGCAGGGGGCCTGGTTTCATCCCTGGTGGGGGAACTAGATCCCGCATACCACAACTAAGATCTTGCATAGCTAAATATGATAAAATAAAAATAAATATTAAAAGAAAAGAATCATCCTTCCATCTTCCTACTTATTTGGCCCAGAACTTTGCTACCCTTCCTCATATCTGTCTGTTCTTCTGGAAAATTAACTGGTGTCTCTCCACACTGGCAGGTAGGTGCCTCCATAAGGCTCAGATTGCTAGCTTTCACACGGATGAGACTTTTCCAAAAGCCAATGTTCAGACCACTTCCAGACCATGTTTCTACTAGGCTGTATTGAAATGAGATGAATCAAGGCAAGGCAGTGAGTTCTTCATGAATTGAATTTAGTCTAAATGTATTCTGTTCTTCCTACCTTTTTGGAGTTAAAGTGTCACTGTTTAATGAAGTGGTAGAGATTTTTGCATGTAGAGGTGTTTGTTTTTTTTTTTTAACAAAATAAAAGCTGACCATCCTATGCCATTTGCAAATTAAATAATTTGTACTCTTCTATGAAATTCTAAATTCTGGACAGCACTGATATAAGCAACTCAAACTGTTTCTAATAATACATCTAGCCCCTTTCTGGGCCTTATTATCTCTACTTGTTGCGTATTTTCTTGACTTTGCTTCCTGCCCTGAAAGGTAAATCTTCAGATGCCAGGAACACAGCCAGTGTCAGGTATTAATAATATTAATGCTAATCACAGCTCTATCAAATGCTTAATGAGATGCCTAGAGGAAGGCACACACACCAGGCCTGTTTGTTAATGGCACAGAAGGTAGCCATAGTGTTATTAATAAATTAATCGCCTCATGATGTGAACCTTACACACACTCAGGCTCATCTTCTTAGCAATTAACAAGATTAAAATAATTTGTTCCACTGGGGGCACATCAAAAGGGAATTTGATGACGGCAAAGGGTGCAGTTAGAAAGTTGCTCAGGTTTTCTACTCCCACCTCAATGTTGTAGTCTGAATAAAAGTACTTTCTTCTCAGGATAGAACTGGGAAGCAAGACAAATACAAAACTCCTGGAGGAATGAAAACCTGAAAGCTGCAAGGCAAGAGGACCTTTTCTAATGACTCAAAGTCTTCTGATCTCTGATAGGCCAGTGGTAGCCACAGGAGCTAAAGAACCTCTTGATTGAGGATGAGAGAAGAGAGTAAAGAAGCTGGCTTGAAAATCAACATTAAAAAAAATAACATCAATTGCATCCAGTCCCATCACATCATGGCAAATACAAGAGGAAAAAGTGGAAGCAGTGATAGATATTATTTTCTTGGACTCCAAAACTCACTGTGGATGGTGACTACAGCCAGGAAATTAAAAGACACTTGCTCCTTGAAAGGAAAGCTATGACAAACCTAGAGAGCATATTAAAAAGCAGAGACATCACTTTGCCAGCAAAGGTCCATATAGTCAAAGCTATAATTTTTCCAGTAGTATTGTACAAATGTGAGAGTTGGTCCATAAAGAAGACTGAGCACTGAAGAACTGATGCTCTCAAACTGTGATGCTTGAGAAGACTCTCAAGAGTCCCTTGGACTGCAAGCAGATCAAACCAGTCAATCCTAAAGAAAATCAACCCTGAATGTTCACTGGAAAACTGATGCTAAATCTGAAGCTCCAATACTTTGGCCACCTAATTGGAAAAACCCTTGATGCTGGGAAAGATCGAAGGCAGGAGGAGAAGGGGGTGACAGAGGATGAGATGGTTGGATGGCATCACTGATTCAATGGAAATGAGTTTGAGCAAGCTCCAGGAGATGGTGAAGGACAGGGAAGCCTACCTAGCATGCTGCAGTCCATGGGGTCACAAAGAGTTGGACACGACTGAGTGACTGAACAACAAGCCACAGGAGGAGATGGATGACATGCCCATGGCCTGATGAGACCATGTGCTTTGGTGTTCTCAGGTCTAGGGTAAAATTAGGGATATTATATTATTTTGGCTCCTTCCAGCTCTGCCAGTCAGTGGATCTATACATTATCAACTGAAACCTGCAGTGATCTTTGGACCTTCTGATTAGACTAGGGTTTCCAGGAACAACGGAAAATTCGCACTACTGGGAAAATGATAGCTTTGACTATATGGACCTTTGCTGGCAGTGATGTCTCTGCTTTTAATCTGTTTGCAGGTCAAGAAACAACAGTTAGAACTGGACATGGAACAACACACTGGTTCCAAATTGGGAAAGGGTACGTCAAGGCTGTATATTGTCACCCTGCTTATTTAACTTGTATGCAGTGTACATCATGTGAAATACTGGGCTGGAAGAAGCACAAGCCAGAATCAAGATTGCTGGCAGAAATATCAGTACCTCAGATGTGCAGACGACACCACCCTTATCACAGAAAGCAAAGAGGAACTAAAGAGCCTCTTGATAAAGTGAAAGAGGAGAGTGAAAAGGCTGGCTTAAAACTCAACATTCAAAAAACTAAGATCATGGCATCTGGTCCCATCACTTCATAGCAAATAAATGGGGAAACAATGGAAACAGTGACAGACTTTATTTGCTTGGGCTCCAAAATCACTGTAGATGGTGACTGCAGCCATGAAATTAAAAGATGCTTGCTCCTTAGAAGAAAAGCTATAACCAACCTATACAGCATAGTAAAAAGCAGAGACATTACTTTGCCAACAAAGGTCCATCTAGTCAAAGCCATGCTTTTTCCAGTAGTCATGTATGGATGAGAGAGTTGGACCATAAAGAAAGCTGAGCACCAAAGAATTGATGCTTTTGAACTGTGGTGTTGGGGAAGACTCCTGAGAGTCCCTTGGACTGGAAGGAGATCAAACCAGTCAATCCTAGAGATAGGTCCTGAATGTTCATTCGAAGGACTGATGCTGAAGCTGAAACTCCAATATTTTGGCCACCTGATGCAAAGAACTGACTCATTAGAAAAAACCCTGTTGCTAGGAGAGATTAAAGGCAGGAGGAGAAGGGGATGACAGAGAACGAGATGGTTGGATGGCATGGAAGCCTGGAGTGCTGTAGTCCATGGGATCACAAAGAGTCGGATATGACTGCACAACTGAACTAACTGAACTCCCTGAACAAGGCAACATGAGTTTTACAAACCCTAAGCCCAACCCTACCGGGCTACTTGGTGGTTATTCAGATTGGAGAAAAAGGTGTCACTTCCCATTGTGCAGAATGTTTTAAGATAGAACAGTTGTCATAATTAACTTCCTCAGGTCCTTGGTAAAATGAAGTGGGGGAGTGAACAAGTGAATGCTGGGAAGCAAGCTAAAAGTCTGACTCTACTGAACACAGTTCTGAGAAGCATACATCAGGGTGTGCAACTCTTGGCTTCCACTATTTCTTTCTCCCGTTGCTGAGGTTTCCACAGTCCTTATCACAGGCTAAGTACCTGACCTCTACCCTTTCTCTGCTTCTTCACTGGTGACTCAAAGAGGACAACAACTTGTGACATCTGTGAGGAGGTGGCAAGGCAAAGAGCTTAATGGCAAAGGGCTGTAGGATGCTCTGGATGAATGACTGAGTGTAAAGATCTTAGGCATTCCAAAAATCTCTGACTCACGTATCTTCACCCCTTCCACAATAAAAACTTAGTTAACCCCTAACCATGAACCCATTATGTAGGCATGTCACTTTTCTTGGTTGCATCTGAGGCTCATGCCTCAGAGCTTTCTCTTGACTGAGTTGACTAACTTGACTAAGGCTTTTTATTTCTGGGAGAGGAGCCAAAGTAGAGTAAGTAGCAGTGTAGGAGGCACCCATTTAAAAAATCAATATTTCACTAAAGACATTGGCCTTTTACATTTACCAAGACATCTTCTCTCTCAGGCTGGCATGTATATGGCTTCAGCCACAACCCAGAGTTTGCCAAGTAAGCTAAGAATACTCAGCCTAAGCTCTAGGCTGCTTCAGGACGGCTTACTGAGGTATAGGTGCTATATATGTCTCAGTGTGTGTGTGTGCTCAGTTGCGTTCAACACTTTGTGACCCCATGGACTGTAGCCTGCTAGGCTCCTCTGTCCATGGAATATTCCTGGCAAGAATACTGCAGCAGGTTGCCATTTCCTACTCCAGGGGATCTTCCTGACCCAGGGATTGAACCCATGTCTCTTGCATCTTGTGCACTGACAGGTGGATTCTTTACCACTCTGCCACTTGGGAAGCTCTTATGTCTCAGTAAGAACCTCATTCATGAACAAACAACTAACTATCCAACACATGCATTGCCACCCACCAGGAGGGGGTCTCAAAGCCATGCCATGCCATGCCATCCAGGACTTTTTCACCTCCCCTAATTATCCTGTGGTCAGTAGCGTCTGACATTACCAGAATTCAAAATTGAATTTCCCCGGAAATTTTTAATGATCTGGTTGAATTGATTGGACATTGAGTACATAGAAAATTGTCTGGAACTAAACATACCAAACCACTTATGGCATTAACCCCTGAAGTGGTGACCAGGGAATTAAAGGGAACGTTTTCCATTCTAGATTATACACTGTCAGTATTGGTTGACAATTTGTCAACAGGCATGCTTGTCTCTTGTAATTTAAAATATTTAAAGCAACCTAATCTGTGAATGTAAATTTGGTGCCAATTTAAACTGGGGTTGAAAGAGGAGGGCAGGCTTAGGCCATAAGATTCCTGAGAGGGAGAGGTGCCAAAAGTATTTAGATCCCTGAGCCAGGCATGAGTGTAGTAAGCCAGAAGCAGAGCAATAAGGGCCCCTCCCAGGCTTAGCAGGGGCTAAAAGTTGCAGTTGACTCCTAGAGACAGTAATGGACTTGTTTCACCATCCTAATCCCACCATCTCCAGAAATAAAAGATCAAAGGGATGGATGGTTGAGGCAGAGATGGAATGGAGTGGGCTCTAAGCAGAGAAAATGAAGAGCTCTATTTCCTGTCCCCTGTCCCCTATCTCAGAATTTACCCTTAAATTATCACAGAGGCCTCAGGGATTAGAAAACTCTTTAGATGTTCTTTTTTCTCTTTTATTTAGAAGGCAGCCTCAGCTTTTACTCACCCTGTCCACCCTCACTGCCTTTAAAATCTCTTGCAGCATGAAGTTTTAAGTTTCATTTGGGGCATTAGCCAATGGCTGTGCAGTCGATTCATTTGAAACTTTGGGGGAAAGCAGATTTGTTTTCCTACTTCATCAAAGTAGCCATTGCCAGGCTGCAATCCCTAAAGGCATGCCCAGGTGATGGATGGAAAATGAATAAGAATCTTTGTATGTACAGACTATAGCACCTTTCACATGAATTTAATTCAGAGACTTCATCAACAGCTTGTTGTTTAGCTGTATTGGATTTGGGTTTGGAGCTGGCGAATACCTGCCAGGACACCAAGATATCCGGTGACTTCTGATGACTTGTTCAGTGTATGTCCATGGCAAGCCAGAGGAAGGCAGAACAGGATGCCAGGAAAGAGGTCAACTGCTTACTTCATTGGGTCTGGTTGTCACAGGCCATTTGAGAGACTGATAATTGCCTAAATCTGGAAGGATTAAGGGGCCTCCAGCCTGGTCCACGAGCTGGCTGAACCAAATAGGTCATTGCTCTGAGTCCCTGTTTCAAAAGTGCAGCTCATTTCCAGGACGAGTGCAAGTTTTGGCAGAGAGAATCCATTTGGATTCTGACTTCAGTTAGACTGGATTTTAGGCACACTCTGCCAAGGAGTAAGCCTGGCCAGGCCCATTGACTAGAAAGTTATTTTCTTTTTGTCCCCTGGAACTTAGTTCAGCAATATAAGAAGACAGCATGACAATTGCAAGAGGTTAAACAAGAGATCAAATTGCCAACATCCGCTGGATCATAGAAAAAGGAAGAGAGTTCCAGAAAAACATCTATTTCTGTTATTATTGACTATGCCAAAGCCTTTGACTGTGTGGATCACAATAAATGTGGAAAATTCGTCAAGAGGTGGGAATACCAGACCGCCTGACCTGCCTCTTGAGGTCAGGAAGCAACAGTTAGAACTGGACATGGAACAACAGACTGTTTCCAAATAGGGAGAGGGGTACATCAAGGCTGTATATTGTCACCCTGCTTATTTAACTTCTATGCAGAGTACGTCATGAGAAATGCTGGGCTGGAAGAAGCACAAGCTGGAATCAAGATTGCCGGGAGAAATATCAATAACTTCAGATACGCAGATGACACCACCCTTATGGCAGAAAGTGAAGAGGAGCTAAAAAGCCTCTTGATGAAAGTGAAAGAGGAGAGTGAATAAGTTGGCTTAAAGCTCAACATTCAGTAAACTAAGATCGTGGCATCTGGTCCCATCACTTCATGGGAAATAGATGGGGAAATAGTGGAAACAGTGTCAGACTTTATTTTTTTGGGCTCCAAAATCACTGCAGATGGTGACTGCAGTCATGAAATTAAAAGACGCTTACTCCTTGGAAGAAAAGTTATGACCAACGTAGACAGCATATTCAAAAGCAGAGACATTACTTTGCCAACAAAGTTTGTCTAGTCAAGGCTCTGCTTTTTCCAGTGGTCACGTATGGATGTGAGAGTTGGACTGTGAAGAAAGCTGAGCACCGAAGAAGTGATGCTTTTGAACTGTGGTATTGGAGAAGTCCCTTGGACTGCAAAGAGATCCAACCAGTCCATTCTGAAGGAGATCAGTCCTGAGTGTTCATTGGAAGGACTGATACTACAGCTGAAAGTCCAGTACTTTGACCACCTCATGCGAAGAGTTGACTCACTGGAAAAGACTCTGATGCTAAGAGGGATTGGGGGCAAGAGGAGAAGGAGATGACAGACGATGAGATGGCTGGATGGCATCACCGACTCGATGGACGTGAGTTTGAGTGAACTCCAGGAGTTGGTGATGGACAGGGAGGCCTGGCGTGCTGCGATTCATGCGGTCGCAAAGAGTCAGACACAACTGAGCGACTGAACTGAACTGAACATGTATATATCAACTCTCACATCCATACATGACCAATGGAAAAACCATAGCCTTGACTAGATGGACCTTAGTTGGCAAAGCAATATCTCTGCTTTTGAATATACTATCTAGGTTGGTCATAACTTTTCTTCCAAGGAGTAAGCGTCTTTCAACTTCATGGCTGCAGTCACCATCTGCAGTGATTTTGGAGCCCAAAAAAATAAAGTCTGACACTGTTTCCACTGTTTACCCATCTGTTTCCCAATCTGTTTCCCATGAAGTGATGGGACCAGATGCCATGATCTTTGTTTTCTGAATGTTGAGCTTTAAGCCCACTTTTTCACTCTCCTCTTTCACTTTCATCAAGAGGCTTTTTAGCTCCTCTTCACTTTCTGCCATAAGGGTGGTGTCATCTGCATATCTGAGGTTATTGATATTTCTCCCGGCAATCTTGATTCCAGTTAAGTTAGGCTTAATAGTAAGATTATATATCTTGAAGTTTGGTGTTAGTTTGAGTTCAATCATTTCAGAAAATATACAACATTGGTTTCAGTTTGAATCAATTCACTGTTTAAAGAAAAAAAAACAATAACAACAAATTTTGGTTCAGGTCACAGTTCAGTGAGAATATTTGGCTTTAGTTGGTGAAATATGGCCTAGCAAATGAATATGGCCAATCTTGGTATTTGGCTCTTGGTTTGGTTTCATCCAAATTCCAGTATTCAACATCCATCAGATGGCCCTTCTATAAGCAAAGGTCTTGAAGCATTGATGGTTTCAGTGATATGAAACTTTTTTTAAAAAAATTTGATTCAGTAGATAGTTTTTCCTCTGACCAATGTTTTAAAATAAAACCTCTCTAACGGCTGAAATTTCAGTTAAGAGCAAAGTGATTTAATGGTTTGTATTTGCTTATTTTGTTTCACATTTTGAAGGAAGTCATTTCTACCTACCCAGCCAGGCAAAACACAAGGAGCACACACTCTGAATACGCTTGACCCCCACCCTTGCGTGTTCTCCAGTAGCTGCCTCATCCATCAAGTGTCTGTTGAACCAAGCCTCGAAGTTAGGAAATTGTTCCCTCAAGTGGGAAATAAATTCCTAGAACTCAGAATTCTAAACAGTCCACTGCCTTGCAAAGTCTGCAGTGAAAATGTTATTTGGTCTCCTTGGATAATTTTGCATTGTTTGAGTACAGTAGAATGTGAATCTGGTTTTGATTCCACTTGCCACATAGTCTTGGGCAATTTGTTTACCCCCCTCTGAGCTTAAGTTTCTTCATTTGAAAACTGGATTCAATAATAGTGCCTGCCTCCCAAGACTGATGTGAGGATCAGAAAAGATCATGTATGCACAGTTTCTGCCACATAGTAGGTACACAATAATAGTGCTTATGATGATGATGAGACTTTCTGCCAAAAGGAATAGACGAGCAATTTTCTGATCTGAACATGACATGTTATCTGGCTCATCAGAAATCTAATGATGCCTAGAATTAATAGCCACATTTGACGTTTACTCCAAGGTTGATGAGCTAAAGCTTTGAAAATTCTTCAGTTATTTAATTTCTCATAGACAACCCAGATCATTTCATCACCCCTACCACAAACAAAAATCCACTTTGGGGATCTAGTTTGGCTATTTCTGCAGACTTGATGATCAGGGAAGTTGTGCCCAGATCTCTTTGCCATATGTGTCATTCTTGCATTGATTCCTTGGTTCAGAGATGAGATTGGAAAAAGAAGTGGCAAAGAAACTCCAACTATTGCCCATTTGCCAGTACCTCTTTGACACTATGATTCAAAAATGACTGAAGAAACTTCCAAGCATATACTCAAGATTGCCAGGCTGTATGAATATCCAGTTGATCTCACAGGATGCAGATTAACCAATGAATTAGTTACTTTACTGGGTAATGCCTTGGACAGAAGCTAGACGACAGCCTATCCCAAACTGTTCTGTTGCAGTAGAATAAGTGAATGGTGTATTAGACCTCCGAGTAATAATACTAGCCTATTTACTGGTTCATATTCAATATATTAAATCATCCTTCTGGAAGCTAAGTTTATATTTATAAAGGACAAGAAGGACAGGTCAGAACTACAGTGCCATTGAAGTTGTGTCCCCACTGCCTACAACTGACTTTGAATAAATTCAATTCTCTCTTAAGATAGATAATACCACTCTGGTGAGTGCCTTAATTAAGTGAATTAGAACTCACTGGCATAAATACAAGATGGAATCTTAATATCAGTTAATGTAATATCATGAAAGTTTTATTTTAACTAGTCTGAAAAACTGTTATGTGGGAGATCTGGCAGCTCTTAACATATTCTTGTTCTAGTTGTAATCTTTCACAGTCAGAAGATTTGGGTTAGTGGATTTGGAAACTAATTGGTTGATATGTGATCCTAAACTGATCCATAGATTGGTAAATTCAAGCCTCTTTCCCATGGCGGGGGGCAGGGTGGGGAGAGCACTGACTAAATACATTACTCACATAAGCATGATTTACTTCCTTGTAAGGTCTAAAGACTAAGTCCATTTAGAAAGTATAAGTCAGGAAATTCTTAAGAGTGTAGACTAAATAATCAAAAGTTGAGGTCTTTCCTTTCTAGTGATGTGATGTAACTAACTAACTGAGCTCATCCAAAAAAATAATTTGTGTAGCTTTTTCAATTGGTGCCAAAGATGAAGGGAGAAAATGCAAGATCATGGAGCAGGTTAGAAATGATAGTGCCACATGAAGATCTAATTAATTACTAAGGCTTCATCAGCTTCATAATGGAAAGGGGTCAGAATATATTGAAGCACAGGAGTTATGGAGGACACTTGGTGCCTTTTCAATAGTGGATCCTCTGCCAATAGCCAGTGTTTGAATTTAACAGTAACCATGCACCTGAAACAAGGAAAAAGGAAGCACTAGTCCCAGTTCTGACACTAACCAGCTGCGCAAACTTAGAGAGGGTACTTTCTTCTCTAGGAATAGTTTCCCAGTCTATCAAATAAGAAGTTGAACTAATTGATCTTTGAGGTCTCTTCCAGCTTTGAAATTCTATGAATCTACTTGCTGGCACTATTTTAAAAAAAAGCAACAAGGTATGAAAACTGTATATGGAGGGGTCTGTAAGTGAGATATTTGGGTAGATGATTAAGGATGAATATCTTTTTCATCACCATTAAGCTTGACCTGCTTTTTCAATAATACATACCAGAGCCTTTGCTAACTGCTTTAGACATTATGCCAACACTGGTATGAATCATTGAGTTATTCTCATTTATATGTTTATGCAAACTACTATTTCCCAGATCTATAATCAGAAGGCATATCTCATCTGCTATTGGCATCCCATGACTTACATGAAATAGTAAGGTTAGAAGGACCACAAAAATGATTTACAGTCTTAATCTGGGTGGGATCTTGAAGAAATCTAGACATACTGTATACTTCCTGGGTCTTTCTAAAATACACAGAAGTTGACATTTCTTTAACTCTGTAGCCGGTGTTTTAGAGCCATAAATGAGAGGATGAAGGTGTTTTCTCCACACCATTAAGTGGCTTTCAACTCAGTTTCTGTCTTTTAACCAGAATCTTTGCCAATAGATAAGAATGAATGGTGTGATCAGTTACCAAAATATTTACATTTGGCTTTAGAATTTGGGGTTGGGTTTTTGTTTGAAGAGGTATTCCTAAAGCTTGGGAATTTCATACCACAAGCCAAATATTGAGATGCTGCATCACAAAGGGAAGACATAGGAAGCACTGAGAGGTTTAGTCCACTCTTCCTTGTTCCTTCTGTACACAAAAGATCATCTTTTAGAATGATGTATACAACCAGTCCAGGAGGAACCCCTGCCTTTCCACCAGGCTTTTACCTTTTCTCACCACATCCACAAGGAGGTTTTGTGATAATTAGCTATTGTTTCCAAGGGTCTTTGTTTCCAACTCTTGTGGGAAAATCTGTTCAATAAGTTAGAGTGAAAAACAAGAGAAATTGAGTTAATAACAAAAGAGTGAAAGTGAGTTATTCTGATGATCCATCTTTGTATAATGAAGAATTGACTAAATTTCCACGTTGTGGTATGTAAATGGGGTGAAAATTATTCATATATATATGTTAACAATCTTCTCCCTCTCCCAGTGCAGCAAGGAGAAATTGAGGTTTATTTTCTCAGATTCTCAACATTACAATATCTCTCTCCTATGTTTGACAAAACTAATTTTTGGCCTTTTGTGATACACAACCAAGAAGAGAGAGCAAGAATACATGAGAAGCAGAGGGAAAGGATTTAGGCTGCCTTCTAAGCCAATACACATAATGAAGTACTTGGAGAGAGGGAAATACTGAGAAAAGAGAACTGTTCTGCCTGGAAGTCCTGGAAAGTTGGAAGTGTGGGGGACAAATTAAGGAGAGAGACACTGGAGACCTGTGGAATGTGATGCAAAAAAACCACAGGAGACAAAGGGGTATTTAATGAGTTGTTCTGAATCCCTTTCATGGTTTTTGATTAGCGTGAGAATTTGAATTATTTTGAAATTACTTTTGGTTGCTAGCCTATGTCTTTGACTAAGACCTACTCTGATACTGGACAATGAGAGTCCTTACTCTATCAAAGCTTCATTAATTTCTCAAAACCATCTTTCCATGAGGTTGGATGCCTTGCCCCTGTAGATGTGCAATGACACTTCATAGCAAACCTGACCAACTGACTTTTCCCAGTTGCTAACCTCCAAAGCCCCGCCAGAGGCTTAGGCCCTGGTGAGATTCAGTCTGGTGGCAATAACACTATATCTCTCACCCTTGACATATGGTTCAGATATTGTAACTTTCTCTTACAGTGCTTTGACATGTATTTTCTCTTCTTCCATCCTCAGGGCATCTCTATTGGAGAGGTAGGACCAGGATGCATATCTCTATTGTCCTATTCAAAGGTTGCTGCTTGGAAAAACTATGAGACATAAACGACGCCAGGATTCTATCTGGGGCCAGTACGAGGCTTGATTGCTCAGAGCTTTTGTGCAACAAAGTTCTATTAAAGTATAAAAGAGATAGAGAAAGCTTCTGACATAGACATAGAGGGGGCTGAAAGAGTGCCTCCTTGCTAGTATTTAGCAAGAAGTTAATTAGCAAGCTGCTAATTAGAGAAAGGAAATGTCTCAAAACTCAGAGAGTGGCACCAGGCCCCTCACCCACAACATACATTTTGAGATAACATTGGCACAAGGTGAGTCATCCCAGGCCATAAAACAATTGATGTGAATCTTGAAGAAAGGCAGATTTCCAAGTAAATACATAGTTTCATAAACGTAGATTAAGAGAACATTTCCATGAGTAAAACATACTGGTTTGTTGAGCCATTATCTCTTCTGAGTCTTAGGTTGAACCAACTTGAAGAAAGACAGAGTTTAAGGTAAATACATAGTTCATTAACATAGCTTAAGGAAAATATTTCCATAAGAAAAACACATTGGTTAGCTCAAGGTTTGAGGAAAGTTAAGTTCAGGTGGAAACAGGTGTCCTCATGATAACAGAATTGTAAAAGAAACCTCTTTTTAATTTTGTATAGAGAAGGAAAAAGAACATCGTCTGACACTTGCAGTCTATTTCCTCCTCTTCTGCCTCTTATCCTCTCACTTTGCCAGCAAGTAATTAGCAGGGAACATTTCATAAAAAGATGGGCACAATAAAGGACAGATATGGTACGGACCTAACAGAAGCAGAAGATATTAAGAAGAGGTGGCAAGAATACACAGAAAAACTATACAAAAAAGATCTTCATGACCCAGATAATCACGATGGTGTGATCACTCATCTAGAGCCAAACATCTTGGAATGTGAAGTCAAGTGGGCCTTAGGAAGCATCACTATGAACAAAGCTAGTGGAGGTGATGGAATTCCAGTTGAGCTATTTCAAATCCCAAAATATGATGCTGTGCAAGTGCTGCACTCAATATGCCAGCAAATTTTGAAAACTCAGCAGTGGCCACAGTACTGGAAAAGGTCAGTTTTCTTTCCAATCCCAAAGAAAGGCAAATGCCAAAGAATGCTCAAACTACAGCACAATTGCACTCATCTCACACACTAGCAAAGTAATGCTCAAAATTCTCCAAGTAAGGCCTCAACAGTACGTGAACCATGAACTTCCAGATGTTCAAGCTGGATCTAGAAAAGGCACAGGAACCAGAGATCAAATTGCCAACATCCACTGGATCATCAAGAGAGCAAGAGAATTCGAGAAAAACATATACTTTTGCTTTATTGACTATGCCAAAGCCTTTGACTGTGTGCATCACAACAAACTGCAGAAACTTCTTAAAGAGATGGGAATACCAGACCACCTGACCTGCCTCCTGAGAAATCTGTATGCAAGTCAAGAAGAAACAGATAGAACCAGACATGGAACAAAAGACTGGTTCGAAATCTGGAAAGGAGTACATCAAGGCTGTATATAGTCACCCTGCTTATTTAACTTATATGCAGAGTACATCATGCAAAATGCCAGGCTGGATGAAGCACAAGCTGGAATCAAGATTACTGAGAGAAATATCAATAACCTCAGATACACAGAAGATACCACCCTTATGGCAGAAAGTGAAGAAGAACTAAAGAGCCTCTTGATGAAAGTGAAAGAGGAGAGTGAAAAAGTTGGCTTAAAACTCAACATTCAGAAAACTAAGATCATGGTATCTGGTCCCATCATTTCAAAGCAAATAGATGGGAACAGTAAATAGATGGCAAATAAATAGTAACAGTGACAGACTTTATTTTGGGGGGCTCCCAAATCACTGCAGATGGTGACTGCAACCATAAAATTAAAAGACACTTGCGCTTTGGAAGAAAAGCTATGACCAACCTAGACATCATAGTAAAAAGCACAGACATTGCTTTGCCGACAGAGGGAAACTATGGTTTTACAGTAGTCATGTATGGATGTGAGAGTTGGACCATAAAGAAAGCTGAGCACCGAAGAATTGATGCTTTTGAACTGTGGTGTTGGAGAAGATTCTTGAGAGTCCCTTGGACTGCAAGAAGATCAAACCAGTCTATCCTAAAGGAAATCAGTCCTGAATGTACATTGGAAGGACTGATGTTGAAGCCGAAACTCCAATACTTTGGTCACCTGGTGTGAAGAACTGACTCATTGGAAAAGACCCTGATGCTGGGAAAGATTGAAGGCAGGAGGAGAAGGGGACGACAGAGGATGAGATGGTTTGAAAGTATCACCAATTCAATGGACATGAGTTTGAGCAGGCTCTGGGAGTTGATGATGAACAGGGAAGCCTGGCGTGCCACAGTCCATGGGGTCACAAAGAGTTGGATACGACTGAGTGACTGAACTGAACTGAATTAGCAGAGGGGTCTCCCAGGTGGCCCTAGTGGTCAAGAACCTGTTCACCAATACAGGAGATGTAAGAGACACATATTTGAACCCTGGGTCAGGAAGACCATATGTGCACATTCATTTGTGCATGGAGGACGGCATGGCAACCTACTCCAGAGATTCTTGCCTGGAGAATCCCATGGACAGATGAGCCTGGCAGGCTATAGTCCATAGGGTTGCAAAGAGTTGGACACGACTGAAGTAATTTAGCACACACACAAGATTGGCAGAGACCACACATCCTTAGGCTCTTAATCAATTTTCCTTAAGCGACCTCTCAGAGAATTCAACAATGAATTGTCTGTGATCCAAAGGATCACTTGATACAGGATATACTTGAGAGCAGATAAGGATCATGTTAACTATTCATTCTGGTAGTTTCTCTGTACTGGGTCTCCATATTGAGGCAGATCAACAGAAAGCAACTTAACCATATCTTAGCTTTCTGAGAGAAAAAGAGTCTTACTGGCTTAAAATTTAACTTTTTACACACATTTCCTTTTTTGAAGGGGAAGAAAAGACTTTTCCATTTAAAGAGTATATCTGTATCTTTTGTAAAACCACACTGTCCATTATAATAAATACTACATATTATACAAAGAATTGCTTTTTAAATTCGTCCTAGAATTCAGTGGCAGGAAAAATATCTGTCTAGGCAGATGAACTCACAGGCATGTTTTTTTTTTTTTTTAACTTGACAGAGAACCATGTGACTCAATTTTGTTGATTTCTTCCATTTTTACTTTACCAAGAAACTCAGAGTAAAATTTAGTGGTCAAAGACAGTAATTTATCATAATGCTGTCTGAACTTTCTAGTTCTGTTTCCTATAAACTTTTATTCTGTTTTCAATTTGAATTAATCTGTTCTTATATGTTCTTAAAACTTGAAAACTGCTTAGGTCTATTTTAAGGAGGCATGTTAGGGAATCATAAACCCAAATACTCTCAGAGTGGGAAGAGATCTTAAAGATCATTTATGGCAACCCCCCATACAATCCTAGAAACATCACCTACTTCCTCCCCATTACACAGTCATCCAGCCTCTATTTGAACACCCCTCGTAACAGAGAACTATTTCTGATGCCCAAACATTCATTTTTAGACTGCTCTGATTTCCAGAAAATTCTTCCTTGTGTTGACCTAATGTCTCTAGCTTTTGTCATTTGATGGCAGAAAGTGAAGAGGAACTAAAAAGCCTCTTCATGGTGGATTCATGTCAATGTATGGCAAAACCAATACAGAATTGTAAAGTAAAATAAAAAAAATAAAAATAAAAAAAAAGAAAGTGAAAGAGGAGAGTGAAAAAGTAGGCTTAAAGCTCAACATTCAGAAAATGAAGATCATGGCATCTGGTCCCATCACTTCATGGGAAATAGATGGGGAAAGAGTGGAAACAGTGTCAGACTTTAGTTTTGGGCGCTCCAAAATCACTGCAGATGGTGACTGCAGCCATGAAATTAAAAGACACTTGCTCCTTGGAAGAAAAGCTATGACCAACTTAGCATATTGAAAAGCAGAGACATTACTTTGCCAACAAAGTTCCGTCTAGTCAAGGCTATGGTTTTTCCAGTGGTCATGTATGGATGTGAGAGTTGGACTGTGAAGAAAGCTGAGTGCTGAAGAATTGATGCTTTTGAACTGTGGTGTTGGAGAAGACTCTTGAGAGTCCCTTGGACTGCAAGGAGATCCAACCAGTCCATTCTGAAGGAGATCAGCCCTGGGATTTCTTTGGAGGGAATGACACTGAAGCTGAAACTCCAGCACTTTGGCCACCTCATGTGAAGAGTTGACTCATTGGAAAAGACTCTGATGCTGGGAGGGATTGGGGGCAAGAGGAGAAGGGGACGACAGAGGATGAGATGGCTGGATGGCATCACTGACTCGATGGCCGTGAGTCTGAGTGAACTCTGGGAGTTGGTGATGGACAGGGAGGCCTGGCGTGCTGTGATTCATGGGGTCTCAAAGAGTAGGACATGACTGAGCGACCGAACTGAAATGAACTGAACAGATTCTATCTCCTGAGACCTCATAAAGCAAAGTGAAGCTTTGCTCTCCATTGTATCCTTTTACATATATCAAGAGAGCTATCATGACCCCCATTTAGTTCTTTAGTCTTCTTGGCTAAGTATTATAATTCCTAAAACTGGCCATTCTCAGTGCCTTAAGAGAAAACTGTAGTAAACAATAATTAGATTATTAGATTTCAATGCATGAATGGGAAACATTTTTGCTATCAAAGGTCAGTGGCCATCAAGAAAAAAAAGTTAACTAACAATGGCATAATAAAAATGTGACTTAATTTATCTCTTGGAAATTTTATGATGGGAATATGAAAACACTACTACTTTTTAAATGAAAAGCAAGGTATTTAACCTCAACTTTAACACAACAAATACAAAATACATTTTGCTTTTTTATAATGGTTAATTAAATTATACATATATATATTTATATAGAGATACAGAGAAGGGTGGTAGGAGACAAAAAGGTGGATGGGAATACCAGAAAAACATTAAATAAAAAAGGAAAAGAGATGAAAATGCATGGAGGGAAGGTACACAGAGAGGCATAGAAACATTCATTTATTCATTAAACAAATATTTATTGAGTGCCTTTTATATATGTCAAGCACTGTGCAGAGTACAAAGGTGAATTGAACATGGTTCCTGTCATCAAGAAGCTTGTAACATTTATTTTTTTCTCGAGATCAAAGTAGAGACAATAAGTATACAAATAGCTATAAAACAAGTTAATATTATATAGCCATTAAAGAAGTATAGGTAAAATTATTACAGGAATTGAGAAATAGGGGCATATCACTATTGGGAACAAGGAAGGCTTTTAGGAGGAAGTGTGGTGGTAGAAGGCCAGAGGAAATTTCAGGTAGAGGAAAAATTATTAATAAAGTCAAGGAATCAGGAAAGGTCAGGGGAAAGAGCAAGCAATAGGTTTGGGCTAGAGCATAAACTGTAGAAGGATGTTAAAGAAAATTATAAGATCTAAACTTTAATCCCAGAAAAGTGCACTGAAATTTAGATGGAGATATATACAGAGAGGGAAAAAATTTACTTCTCTAGGGTAACATGACCATCATATGACGCCGTTTTGGAATACTGTCACAACAAACCATTAGTTTTACACTTTAGAGACATAAATATATTTCATGTTAACGTTTGTCCTTTGGGTTCAGCGACCAAGTCAACTCAAATCTGACCAATGAGACAGATTCTGCAGACTCACAACCATCCCAATGAATTTAATCTGACCCTAGATTGCTCCTGGACCAAAGGATACCAAAAAGAACAAGCAGCTGTTGCTTCTTAATCACACCAAATATGTCCCAGTTAAGTTAATATACTGCCATTTATAAAGAATCTACCTCCATCAGCTAGTTCCCTATTGGATTCCAAGCAATTGCTCAGGGTAATTGCTTTTCCTTTGATCTCTCAGTCGAGAAAATCATGATCATGAGAAATTTACCTGGGACTACTGCCTCTGATGGGGTCAATCTCCCTGAAGCAGCTGGAGCCAGTAAGTGCAGGGTCAAAGTCCCTCCCTGGCCAGTCTATTCTCGCTGGATACAGAACTGTACCCACAACGCAGATTTCACGACTCTGGAGGAGAAAGGTGGTGTCAACAGTGAGGTGAGGTGAAGTCGCTCAGTCGTGTCCGACTCTTTTGCAACCCCATGGACTGTAACCTACTAGGCTTCTCCGTCCATGGGATTCTCCAGGCAAGAATACTGGAGTGGATTGCCATTTCCTCCTCCAGGGGATCTTCCCCACCCAGGGATCGAACCCAGGTCTCCCGCATTGGAGGCAGACGCTTTAACCTCCGAGCCACCAACAGTAGTAATCAGAATTGGATCTTATCTCGCTTTGAAGTTTGCAGGCTTGGTTCTCCTCTGACTTCCCTCATTATATACTGGAGCTCTTAGTTGGATGATCGGCACAGTGAAAATGTCCCTAAGATGTCCTCTGAAGTCATGCTTCTTCTCAGGTATTTCTGAGACTTTAATTCTATAAATAGAACTAAGACCATGTGCTATCAACTACAAATAAATCCATGAGGCTGGACAGAATTGGAGGTTTGTTTTCTATCCACTCAGACCAAATCAACTTAGGAACATGTATGGCTGGATGAGATCCTATCTGTGTGATACAGGTGATTTAGAGACCAAGGAATCTGCTATTCTCTCTGTCTGGACTTTGATGTCAATACAGTCAACTAGCTCAAAAACACCTCAAACCAAAGTATTAGTACCAAGTTTATGCCCATTTATACAGTTAAGGGTCTTACCCCAGGAATTCTAAGAGATGTTCCTAAGGGTTAGGGGTTGTCCTTGATAACTCAGATCTCTTTTTGAAGATCTCTCTTTGTAAGAATAGCCCCTCTTTTCCTAACTAGATGGGAGAATTTAGGAAGATGGCTTCTCCTCTCTGGACCCTAATATACTCTTCCACATTTCAACAGGGTTGATGGTCTCCAAGGCCCTCCAGCTCTATAACTCTATGTGCACATTCATTTGTTTGGAATTAGGTCACCTTTGAAAAATCTTTAGTGGCATCTAACTTGCAGTGAGCCAAAGTCAGAATATAGATTAGTGGTCACCTCTGCTCTCAGTGCCTCTTTGAAAGAGATTCACTATTGCTTGGCCAGCAGCAAATTCAAACTGGAAAAGAGGTAAGATAGCAGGGTTTTTACAAACCACTCCAGAGAAACCCAAACAACTCACAAATAACAGATCTATGTTTTTAAAAGTTACCTTGTATCTATGTCTGTGATCTACCTATCAATCATCTTGACCTGAGAAGATGATATGGACCAGAGAAAGGGTAAGAGAGAATCATATTGCAGATTCCATTATTTTAATGGGCTAGAAATAACCAGCCAGATGGGAAATGTGCTTGGTTGGGTCAGCCAGCTTTAGCTATAGAGGAGGCTAAAATAAAAGGACAAATCCATTGTGGCCTTTTGTATAATTAATGCTTACTGAGTTTTCAAGTTACATTCAATTGCTTGATGTCACATAGATGTGACCGCCCAGTGTACAAAGTATTACCATTTGGCTATTTGCCACCTCCCACTCCTTGCAAGTAGATTCCACTTGGATTAAGGACAAGAATGTGATGAGATGGGTAGCCAGGTAATAAAATTGTTTATACTAAGACATTGTAGGTAGAATGGGAGTCCTTGGAACAACATTTTTTGGTTGAGTAGCTTTGTGTAGTAAACCGAGTTACAGATAGGGTAGATAGCCATCTGCTATCTCCTCCTGCTTAGCTGCTGCTGCTGCTAAGTTATTTCAGTTGTGTCTGACTCTGTGCGACCCCATAGACAGCAGCCCACCAGGCTCCCCTGTCCCTGGGATTCTCCAGGCAAGAACACTGGAGTGGGTTGCTATTTCCTTCTCCAATGCATGAAAGTGAAAAGTGAAAGTGAAGTCGCTCAGTTGTGTCTGTCTCTTAGTGACCCCATGGACTGCAGCCTACCAGGCTCTTCCATCCATGGGATTTTCGAGGCAAGAGTACTGGAGTGGGGTGCCATTGCCTTCTCTGCCTGCTTAGCTACACCAAGTGAAATAAGAAACAAGTGGATCACTGAAAGCTGCCCACAATCTAAACAGATTCACTTCTACTGTCGAAAATAAGAGTAACACTGCCAGCAATAAAAGTATAATAGACTAATTTCAGAATCAGACTGACTTCAGGTATTCTTTGGATGGATGAATGTTATAATAATAACATGTAATAATCTATGAAGTGAGCCCACACAAGAATGATAAAATAGAATAAAGGATCTAAAGGGATTTTGAACAATTTTAGTTTCCTTTGTGCCTTTCTGTGTTTTCTAAATTTTCTACAATGAACACGTATTGCTGTTGAGATCAATAAGGAAAAGAAAAAAACCTGAATGGAGTTAAATAATCCCCCTGGGATGACCATTTTGTTACGTTACATTTGTAGAGTACAGTAAAACCTCAAGTAAGCAGAGCCCAATTTGTAGTTCATCAGCATTTGGCTTTCTTTTTCAAATAATCCATCTTAAGAAGCAAATCACATGAAAACAAGCAGATATAGGAGATGTGATAAAAAACTAATTTAAACATCTATTTTAAAACCTTGTCTAAATTGTTTTCCAAGTTGTTTTGTACAAATGAATATAGGTTACTTAGAAAAACATCATTTTGAAAAAATCATTTTGGTCCCTCTTAACCACCAACTCAACTTCCTGTGTTATTAGCAACAGACAAATCGAGAAATAATTGGTTGTCTACAAGAATCAGGCTATACTCCGCTAAATAAATCAAATGGTACCTGAAAGTAGAATGTTTTTCTTCTCCATGAATAATTAAAAACACAAAGGCAAATTGAAGAAAGCTTAGTTTTGGTCAATGCAGAAGGCTTTAATGAAAAAGAATCCAAGAAAGGAGGGAGTGATTTTAGATAGAGGTTCATGATAGAATCAAGCAAAGGAAGATGTGATCACAACGAAGACAGGACTAGCAGGCTAGACAAGGTAGGCTTGGCTGGTATGCTGGACTACAGAAATACCAAGGAGGGAACTAAAGGGCAGGTAGGATTAGATCCAGAGCTAGCAATCACACTCTTAATCTTATGGCTTACGAAACACCATGGCTGCTCAGTCCTCACTTTACATGTTCAGCCCAGGGACTAGATAGTTCCTGGGGTTAAAGCACTAAACCATGTCTAGAAGAATCCTGATCCATAGTGCCTACAGGTGCAGCCTCATTGCCCCTCCCTTGCCCCCCAATCTTTCCATATTCATAGAATAGGGCAGTGCCACATCCTCTAGAAGTCAAGTCATGTATTGAGTTGATACTTTTCTTTGAAACTTCCCTCAGGCTCTGCCTCTTTCTAGAAGCCTTAAAAGTTCAGTTTTGGACTGACCCTTCTCACCGGTAGAGGGTGATATGTCATGTCTCCTCCTCCTCTGCCGAGTCTAGAAAAGGGGATTAGAAACTCAGTTCAAGGAGATTGAAAGGCAACTTGAGCCTTTTCTGCATCCTCTTGAAGAGCTTTAGCATAGTAAATAGACCACCCCGAGGCTGGGAGAAGTGAGCTTCTGTGAAGAGAGAAATAGTCCAAGGGTGCTTTGACTGAAGACTAAGGAAAAACTGCTGGGAAGAGCTTTTGACTCTAACCTCAGATTCAGGGTGAGTTGATAATGGAAAAATTAAATATTAGTGAGAAAGGTATCAAATTATACCTTAGGCATTTCTTTCTTTAAAAAGGCTTGTTCTAAAAGAATTAACTGCTTTACTAGCTGATATGTTTGGGTTCAGCTGTTTTAATAAAGAGATTATTTTTTATAATAAAAGAGAGGAAAAGCTTGCTTAACTATTTTAAACATGCCTGTGACTTAAGCCTTATTGCTTCAATCCATGTGACTGTGGCAAGCCACTGCCAACAACCCCTTGAAAGTAGACTCTGGAAAACTAAAAGCAGAAAGTAAAAACAAATGTTCAGAGGGATTTATTTTAAGGGCAGGGTGGGCTTGAAAGGCAGGGTGGGCAGGAAAAGGAAAGGAAAGTACCACACTTTAAGGGAATTGCTCAAGTCAATCTATGACTTCTATATCTTTTACCCTGACAGTATCTCTTACATCTCTCTGCTCTGTCAATGTTCAGAATGTGACCATGAGACCCAGTGAGCTACTCATCTAGCAAGGACAATTCAATTATGTTACCTAAATTCTCCTTACTTAGACAAGAAAAGAGACCATGACAGTTTTGGAAAGATTTTGAGTAATAAGGGATCAGAAAACAAAGGAACTTCTTTTTAGCCCTCAGTTATCCAAACAACACAATTAACCAGACCCTTCTCCCCACTCCTCCTGCCTATGCATTCCAGCCAACTGAGGTCACAGTGCACTCGGATTCAGATGTATGTATGTTTGCTGGAAGATTTTTTTTCCTGGCACTAATCTCATAGTATCTGAGTTATAAATTATGCTCATTAAATACTTTCTAGAGATTCAAATGAAATGAAAAAGAAAACAAAGTGCCTCCTACTTTTTTCTGTGAAAACAGAGACCTTCTTATCTTAGTCCAAGTAGGGCCTGCTATTTTGGAATGACTAAACTTGGAGGTGGTTCTCTGCCCTTCTTTAGGGTTCATATTCATTGTATACATTCAAATGGCCTTTTGGGAATAGATGTATAGTGAGCAAAGCTTATTAATGTTATTTCCCAGGGGCCCCCTTTCAGTAGAATTAGGCTTGAGTAACCCTAGAGATTGGTCATCCTCAGAGGTAATATCGTTCACTAATTTCTTGCCCAGACAGGTCAATTTGTTGAACTGGAGCAAGCTTTTCCATTGCTTCACCAAGAGAAGATTCCAATCATGGAGCCCTTCACTCCTGGGTGGGAGAAAGAGGAAACAGTAAGTATACCTTCCCCATCCTAGGCCTTTCATAGGATTTCAATATGAATGATTCCAACCCTGCAATACCATGCTATTACACCAGCAGCTTGCAAATTGCTGAACTTGCCTGGATCATTGAACAAATAAACATCATTACATTTGTCAGGATTGCATAATTACAGTTGCATAATGTTGTTATTAACAAGGTTTTTTTAATCAATTTTAACACAAAAGAGGAGGCATATTAATATATAGGTAATTCTTAATTAACTAATGAGATGTGTCCTAAACATTTATAAGTCAATGATTTGGAGTTTGGAATGCCTTGCTGCATGGAAGCTGTTACATATGTGGTGGTCAGGTTTCTAGGCCAGTCCACAAAGGCCGATTTAACCCACATGAAGCAGAGTTGTATTAGCTCTCTGGCAGAGGTCCTAGGTCTTGAGAGCAGAAGGAAAAGCATGCTTTCTTCCCACTCTTTGGGTCCAAGGAAAACCCAAAGCATAAGTTTTGAAAGTAGAGGAATCTAAACAGACTTTCCCACCCTCATACTTGTTTTCACCCTTCTTCTATCTCCTAGGGATTCACTGCTTTTGTCTCATCCCAAGGCCTCCACTGTGATCCTTCATTCTTCAAAACTGCCATTTTCTTCATTTCTCCTAGTCCACATGAAAATGAAAGTTCCCAGTCCTCCTGAACATGAGACTCAGTTCAACTTCATTATAATATTAGATGAATTGCCCCTTCCTCTCCAAAAGGTATATCTATGGTTTATCTGGGCTTCCCTGGTAGCTCAGACAGTAAAGAATCTGCCAGCAATGCAGGAGACCTGGGTTTGATCCCTGGGTTAGGAAGATCCCCTGAAGGAGGGACTGACTCCCCACTCCAGTATTCTTGCCTGGAGAATCCCATGGACAGAGCAGCCTGGCAGGCTGCAGTCCATGGGGTTGCAAAGAGTTGGACAAGAATGAGCAACACTTAACTAATGGTATACCTAAGAGGAGGCTTGTCAATCCCACATTAACCACAGTTGATGAAATTTAAGGGAAAGTAAACAGGTAAAGTAATAACCTCGAGGAAGTTTTAGGAAATGGTAGATATTGGAGGACAAGAGGAAGGAGCTATAGTAGAGAGCAGGGCACAGACTGAAAGGCAAGTCCTGTAGTCAGTTCACCAAAGTTATACCCCCTTTCTCAGGATCTTTCTTCCCTCTCTGTCTGACACCACAGTGCTCTCTAAAGGTTTTCGAGTTTCTCCTCAATGGCTCCCATGGTCTTGCAGGTCTTTAATAAGTTGGGGCTATCTCACTAAGGGTCAACCTGAAAAGTCAGAAAAAGTTGGAAACATTCTGGAATAGGGGGTGTTACTGGGTGACAGCAACATAGAACATTTAAAGAGAGGTAAGTGAAATGTCTGGGAACTCTTGGATTTAGGTCAAGCGTTCTAAAATTTATTGGGGGTGCTCTTTTTGAGGATTTTTGTGATTTGCACAACCTGCCAAGGCCACTGTGGTCAATTAACATGCTAATTAAAGCCCAAGTGCTAATGAGTGTGTGCCTGCTCAGTCACTAAGTCGTGTCCAACTCTTTGCAACCCTGTGGACTGTAGCCCACCAGGCTCCTCTGTCCATGGGATTCTCCAGGCGAGAATACTGGAGTGGGTTCCCATTTCCTTCTCCAGGGGATCTTCCCAACCCAGAGATCAAACTCGTATCTCCTATGCTGCAGGCAGATTCTTTACCACTGAGCCACCCGGGAAGCCCATGCTAATGAGGCCAGTGGTCAAATTTACTTTTGAGCCAATTGGCTTCAATCTGTCCCACAGACTCACAGCCCATAGCATCTTCCCCTCTAGCAAGGCGACCCAGATGAGTGAGTGTAAATGGCCTCAGTCACACCCAGCTGCAACGCTGGGAAAGCACTACCCAGCACACAGCCAATGATGGTAAGCCTGGTGCAGTGTTTTCTGCTGCCAACTCCAACACATTCTTAGGAATGCATAGGTTCTTGTACAGTACCTCCAAGGCCCATGCCACCCTACCAAAGGGAAAACCTTTCAAGAGCTTCCAAACCCCTTTCTGCTGTGAGAGAGAGTCAGAGAGACAAAGACCAGTTGCTTATCTGCTTGTACTGGTCAACAGAAAAGAACAGAGCCCAGGCCCAGGTAACAGGGTGGCAGAGGGTGGTGCAGGCTGCAGGGCAGCCATGTGCTAAGTACAGAAGATTTCTGAAGCATAAATGTTATAACTCAGAGAGGGTACCTGTGATCATCACAGAAATGAGGATACCTTGGCTTTCTTAGGAGAAAAGCAGTTATAATAGCAGACAAAGTCAACAGAGGCCACTGGGAATAAAGGAAGTATATGGCCTTTGGTCGTTGTGTAGCAGCTCGAACTGTGATTATTCTGGAACATGTTAAAAAGACAAGGAAACAGGAGTGTGTGGAGACACTGTAACATTTACTTTAGAATCTTGTGATTTCCAAGGCTATGTGGAGGAAACGATGGTCTGAGGGTCAGTGTCTCCATGAAAGAATGAATAAGAAAGCAAGATAAGAGAAGAGACACTGACAGGAGCCCAATAAGGCACTGGAGTCCTCCGAGAGAGATACAAGAGGGAGAATCCTTGATAATTGGTCTGTTGTTTTTGCTTGGGAATGATACCCTTCTTGTCAGGGAGGAGGGATGAAGGAAATTGTCCTGAATTCAAGCCAGGCAGTTAAGAAGTTGCCAGTCTTATTTTGGTTGGCAAGACCAACCTCAGAAGCAATTGGGCACGGCTGCCAGAGGAAAGGACATAAGCATCTTGTCATGTGGCTTAGATAGAAGAGTATCTCTAAAGGCCTAAGGTGGCTCACCATGTGGCCCAGGTGCTGGACAATGAAAGAGATGGGTGCACCTGCCTGAGAACTGGATAACAAGACCAGCCTTGTTAACATTCAAACACGTTATCAGTGCAGGAGGCAAGGATGTCTCTCAGGCTGGGGCAGCCAACCTCCCTCTGAGGCAGCTAGCTCTGCAACAGGCCTCCTCACAAGGTTTTTGCACAACTCAGGGAAGCTTGGAATTTCGCCAGCTCCATCACACTCTGCCCACAGAATGTAGGCTGACACTGGCACCCATGCCAAAGGGAGCCCCAGCTTTGAAAGTCTGGCCAGCTCCTGGGCTGTTTCCCTGCTGGCCATTACCTTATGGCTTGTTTCTCACCAGCTGCTTTTCTGCTTTTCTTCTTTGGAAGGCTGCAATCTCTACTGGTTGAAGGCCATGGCCCACTTGCCTGTGGGGCAGGAGCAACACAAAAACAGTTAGCGAAGAGTTTGTGGCAGAGAGGGGCATGGGAAGATGCTAATTGAGTGTGATCTCCACTTACCCATCTTTGCCCACTGGTGGGGGCACAGGAAGGGGCTTCGTGAAGCCCTTTTTCCCAACCAGCCAGAAGGTCTCTTCTGTGCCTTTGCCCTTATTAGAGAAAAGATGGAAAATCTTAAAGGTACTATAACCAATTTTTCTAAAGAGGTCTTTCTGGTCAATAGGAATGGAATGTCTACAAACATTCCATTTGGCTCAGAAACTGCCTCTGCTTTCCCCTTGTCCCCACTCCCTGGCATCTTCCTTCCAATATGGCTTCTTTGTCATATATACCTAAGGCTCAGACATGGAAATGGCAACTCAGTGTTCTTGCCTAGAGAATCCCATGGACAGGGGCAGGGGGGGCCTGGTGGGCTGCCATCTATGAGGTTGCAAAGAGTTGAACATGACTGAGCAACTAACACACACACACACACACACACACACACACACACACAAGCTCCATAAGCTGCCACCGCAGCTAGATAAAAAGTGAACAGCATTTCAAGTTGCCATCCAGATGTTTTGCCTACCTGCTGGCACACAGCTGCATCTTTGGGAATATGTGGCTGTTTCGCTTCACAGCTGCCAAAGAGCTGTATGTTCAATTGAAGATTTTGTCTGTCATTTTTGCCCTGATCTTTTGGCATTAGTAAACCCACTGTCTTTTGTACCCAGAGTACATACATTCAGAGTCCACCTCCTCCCAACCCTCCACCATCCAATGGCTCTCACAAAAACCAAAAAGGGAATAAAAATGGAAAGCACACCATGCAACTTGGTTCTTAAGTCCAGGGCACCCTGGCTGCTTTGAGAAGTCTCCATTTCTGCAGTGTTTCTTTTTTTCCTGCCAAAGGAGTCTTACAGGTAGAGAGAGACATCAGGGAGGCCTCCACCTACAGCCCCACTAGTCGATTGCCAAGAACCACAGGTCCGAGAAGAGAAAGTAAATGTAAACTCAAGTTCATTGCCCCAGAGCCTGAGAGATGACTTCAAAAGAGCCACATTTTCTGCCCCTGCCCTACCACCCCCTCTTCTTCAATCAGTCCTCCTCAACAACATGGTTCTCTCTCCTCCTTTCAATTCTGTTTTGTCTGTCCTCCGATTTTCCCCAATCCATAAGGGGAAAATGTGTTTACTAAGACTGAGAAAAGTAATGGGATGTGTTTCCAATTCATTAATCTGAAATATGGTCTCACTCTCAGCAGATCTTATTTGGAACAGTTCTAAATTGATTAACTTAGAAATTCCAATTAGGTTTGCCCCTTTAAATATCAAATCCATTATTCTCTATTTTATATATATCACATATATTCATCCCTTAACAATCATGACAACAACCATAATAATTATTAGCATATTTAATTGGAGAATCTCAAAACTTTTCACAAATATTTGGTTCAAGACTCTGAGCGAGCCCTCTGTGAGGAAGAGAACACCACAACAGCCCAACCTCCCTGAACAGACAGCCAACCCACCCTAAGCCCACATAAGTGAACTATTTGGGACCAGAAGAAGTGAGCAGCTTGAAAATATGCTCATATCACTCATTCTTAAATTTGTTTCACCCTCATTGCGCCTGGGCTGAAAATACAGAGATGGATCTGTCCTCAAGGAGCTCGCAGTATAGTTAAATAAAAAAAACTATCAGGCCATGTCTTGGGCCCTAAACAGAAGCTCAACTCTTCTGCCTCTTAAGCAGTTTCTTTTCCTTACAGAATCTAGTTCAGCATCTCATACAGAATAGGTGCTCAATAAACAGAGACTATTCCATTCCCTGGCATTCTAATCCCTTGAGTATTCTAATCCCCACGGTGTCATTGGACCTCGCTTTGGTAAAACATACTCTCAAAACTTGACCCCAAGCCCCAGCCATAGTCGACTGTTTCTCTTGAGCTCTAGAAGCTATCAGGACAGATTGCCAATACCCAAGGGAACTTTTGCAGATGCCAGGACTGTCCAGATATTTGGGTGAGTCCTGGGACATGCTGGGATGCCAAAACTAATGGTTGCAAAATAGAATGGGAGTGTTATGGACTCAGGCAAGCTTCCTAATCAAAGAATATGCTGGGGAGCTCCAGGGGTGCTCTAAGGTTTTGGAGCCCATCCAGGAGAATTCTTAGAATCCTAGCGCTCTGTTTACCCACCCTACTCCAAAATTCTGCTGAAAGAGAGAGTGGGGAAACAAGTAAGCAACAACTAAAGCCTAAAGCAAACTCTTTGACTCAGCATCAATCCCTAGGCAGTCCCAGAGACCTCCCAAATAATAGCACCTTTCTTTGGCCTGACACTTTTAAGACATCTCCTGTCTTATTTAATCCTCATAAAAACTTTGGAAAACAGGTTTATTATTAACTTCATTCTGCAAATGGGGCCCTTGTTTATGACTATAAAATGACTTGGCATAGGTGGGACTTTGATCCCAACTCTGCTAGACTATAAACTTTATTTATTTTTTACTATGATTTTCTATATTTTATTGAGGTGGAATTGACATATAACATAGTGAAGGACAGGGAAGCCAATTGTGCTGCAGTCCATGGGGTCGCAAAGAGTGACTGAGCGACTAAACATCAAGCAAACAATTATGTTAGTTTCAGGATCACAACAATAAGTCTAGTTAACATGTAGTTAAACTCCAAAGTTTAAATGTTCTTCCCTCTCCACTGTATAGCTTTTCCCACACACTGGAGTCAAGGGGCAGGTCTAGCGACCAAAAAGCAACTGTTGGTAATTTTAAAGCTTGCGATTAATGAGCTTCCTGATAATCACAGGTCAGAAGAGACCTCTATGTTGAGAAATGGAAGCACAAGGAAGATGAAGTTACTTGTCCAATGTCACACGTTGAGTCATTGATAGGACAAGAATTACAGACCAGACCTTCTGACCTTCATGACTCTGTCAATACAACTTCATTACTTCTTAGCTCAATTGCTGGTATGTAAATGTCCACCTCTGGCAAAGACAACAGAAACCACCTGAGAACAACCATTTGGGAAAATCTTTTTAGAATGTAAATCCACCTGAGAGGCCCTGGCAAAAGCATGTGATAAGCCTGCTTCTGCTGCTGCTGCTGCTAAGTCGCTTCAGTCGTATCCAACTCTGTGTGACACCATAGACACCAGCCCCCCAGGCTCCCCCGTCCCTGGGATTCTCCAGGCAAGAACACTGGAGTGGGTTGCCATTTCCTTCTCCAATGCATGAAAGTGAAAAGTGAAAGTGAAGAAGCCTAGACATATACAAAGTCTCAGCAAGGAGCTTCAAACTTGTCAGGAAAATGATAAGTGAAGCAGGAATCATTCATGTAAGAAAAGAGGTAATAAGATGATTTATCACCAGGCTACTTGGAGAAAAATACTGCAAAAAACAGAAATAGCCAGTTAAACACTGATGATTTTTGTGCCAGTGTGGTAGCTCAGCTGGTAAAGAATCTGCCTGCAATGCAGGAGACCCTGGTTTGATTCCTGGGTCAGAAATATCCCCTAGAGAAGTGATAGGCTACCCACTCCAGTATTCCTGGGTTTCCCTGGTAGCTCAGACAGTTAAGAATCTTCCTGCAATGCGGGAGAGCTGGGTTTGATCCCTGAGTTGGGAGGATCCCCTGGAGGAGGGCATAGCAATCCACTCCAGTATTCTTGCCTGGAGAATCCCCATGGACAGAGGATCTTGGTAGGCTATAGTTCATGGGGTCGCAAAGAGTTGGACACAACTGAGCGACTAAGCACAATACAAGAGGGGGTTGGAGTGGACAGTGGGACAACTTCCTAGAGAGCATGAGCTTCTCATCTCTCAATGTGTCTTCTTCTAAGCTTCCTTATTTTGGTGTCTCTCTTTGTATCCCTCACCCACCCAATTACTCAACTGCTCTGTGTTTTCTTCTCTCAGCCAATCTAACCCACATCTTTGATCCCACTAAGAGAAACAACTTAAAGCGTCATCACTCCAATGGAGAGGGGATGGGGTTGGTGGGGGAGAGTGTTGTTGATGATGGATCCAAGCCTTGAGCTTAAGAGAAGAGGCTCTGATGGAGGAATTTTAAGCATCAGCCAGCTGGAAGGAGAGGATGTTTTTGGCCATCAACTTTGAAATCACACCTGGCTCCCCATCAAATGTGGTCCTTCTGAGCCATGTACTAGAGCATATCCTCAAGGGACAAGGAATCCTCTGTCCCCCAGTCCCTACTAGGTGATAGTCAATACCTTTCCCTGGTGGGGAGGTGGAGGCTCAGAGACAGAAAAGATCTCCCCTCTTTTTCCTTCCTTCCTTTGGGTCTTACTTCACATCCTTATCTTTCTTCTCACTGGCCCTTCCTTTCCCCTGGGGCACTCTCACTTCTTCTCTCTCAGTATCTCCCTCTCAATCTCTCTTCCTCAGGAAGCCCCTGATAACCCAATAACCAAGGCCTGATGTGGCTGGCCTTGTCGAGGGGGCAGCCTCTCGCTGCCTCTTCCTCCAGATTCCCTGGGATAGGGGAAACTGAAGTTGCAAAGGGCCCTTTTGAAGCAGTCCTACTTTTGTCTGTGAACCACCCAAAGTTGTGATTACTCCTAACCAGTATGGGGGGAGGCAATAAAAATCAGTGCGGGGGGAGGCAGTGAAGGCATATTTTTCCTTTTCAGTTGCATAAGGTGGCACCTCTTCAGTCCTTAAGTTCTTTCTTAAATGAAGGAATTTGTGTCTAGTAACATTAGGGAGGCAAGGACTTCAGGAAACCAAGCCGCCTTTGTCCTCCTCTGTCAAGAAATGACCAAATATATAGAGGGATCACAAAAGCCTTGGGTGACTTGATTCATTGTCCATGTAATATCGCCACCCAATCATATCTTTGTGTTCTCTGCAGAGGTGAGAAAGAAACCTCTGTCCCCTAATAAGTGATCCATTCCTCCTGCTAGAGGACATTAAGGATCTATTGGAAGGGACAATCTAGGATTAGCCATAGAAGAAATTAACTGATCAACTATAATCAAGCCTTTCAATCTTTGTATGTACTCCTTTATATGTAAATTGCAACCATCTGGGGAAGGCATACCAGTGACAGAAACAAATTATGCATCACTCAGTGCCCAGATTTTGCTTTGCTGGAGATTTTGTCTTCCTTGATGGCTCAGACAGTAAAGAATCCGCCTGCAATGAGGGAGACCTGGGTTCGATCCCTGGGTTGGGAAGATGCCCTGGAGGAAGGAATGGCAACCCATTCCAGTATTCTTGCCTGGAGAATCCCCATGGACAGAGGAGCCTGGTAGGCTACAGTCCATGGGGTCACAAAGAGTCAGACATGACTGAGCAACTAAACACAGAGAATAATCACTGAGAAAACAATTTTCATGCACAATGGTAACATAGAAAGACTGCTAGGGCTTCCCTGGTAGCTCAGTGGAAAAGAATTTGCCTGCCAATGCAGGAGACATGGGTTTGATCTCTGGTCTGGGAAGATCCCACAAGCAGAAGGGCAACTAAGCCCATGTCCCACAACTATTGAGCCTGTGTTCTAGAGCTGGGGAGCCTCAACTCCTGAGCCCACAGGCCCTAGATCCCATGCTACACAAGAGAAGCCACCAAAATGAAAAGCCCACATGCTGCAATGAAGAGTAGCCCCAACTCGCGACAACTAGAGAAAGTGACAGAGACCCAGCACAGCCAAAAATAAATAAATGAACATTATTAGTAATGAAGGAGAAGTCAGGCTTCCTGGGTTATGGCTTGACTCTGCTATCAACTGACTATGTAACCCTGATCAAATTACTTCACTATTTTGGGCCTTGGCTCTTCATCTGAAATTTGAAGGAGTTAAATGATCAAATCTCTAGAGTCTTTTACAGTTGGGACCACCAGGGGCCCTAGGGCCATCCAGAGGAAGATGAAAAGAATCCAGTGGAAATGGTGAAAAAGAAAAAGAGATATTAGTCTAATCCTGAATCCTAGATCAAGTGATAGTCCTCACAAAGAAAAGGTGCTATGTTTGTCTTTCATCAGAACTGACTTCATTCTTCCTGGTCCTTGGGGAAATAGATAAAGCTTCTCTGTACACAGGGGATCAATGTTGGGGATGAAAAATGCAAAAGGAGGGCCACCAAGCCAATGGACAGAAAATCCAAAATCTCCAGTAGTGTAGTTTATTGAACAACACCTAGCACTGCCAGATATTAAATGAGATGGAAGTTAGACAATGTAAATAATAATGCAAAATTGTGGGCAATTTTTTAAGAGAGAAAAGTGCAACTCACAGTCTGAAAAATGCAGAGGGACTTTTAACGATCCTTCTCACTGCAGCCATATTTTAAAGAGATGAAAACTGAGGCAAAGGGAATGATCTTTGCGGAACCACACATGGAACTGAGAATTCTGCCTGAATTACAGCTCTGAGTCTCAGACACCCAGGTAAACTCTTCAGCAGACCATGACCTCTCCAGTAGCAGGTGTGTCCAAGTGGTTTGACTCAAAAAACAAAAGGACATTATACCTTGAGCTCTGTTCTTCCTCGAAGCTCCACTTCATAGCCTTCACCCAGGGTTTGAAGAATTGTCACTGTGCTATGACTGACGTGGATGCGATAAGCTGTAAAAGCAAGAGAAGCATGACTTTGGGTCCTTCAGGTAAAATCAGTGAGAGAATATTAATGTCATAAATGCTCCCACTTCTAAATGGACAAGACCCTAAGCAAATTCCCTGAGAGAGAGAGAGTACGCTTTAGTTAGGGTTTCACAGAAGGAGGTAAGGGGAAGGAATGGTTTTCCTCACCAGGCCCAAATAAAGCATTAACTGTAGCACCTATCAGCCTCCTAGACACTATCTCAGATTAAAGGCCATGCAATAGAAATGATTGAGATGAAGAAAACAGCAACCACTACTTGCCCTCAGCTGAAACGTGACCTCCTCTGAGGGAAGTTACAGTCTCATAGGCTGCTGCTGGGGCTGAACCCTCAAGGTTGGCATATCCTAGTTAAGAGACAAAAGGGTATCTTTTCCACACACATCCATCCAACTACCTTTCAACACTGCTGTACTTAAAGTGAGACATCAATGAGAAATGTCCCAAGACCTCTGCCAACATTGTGTGGTGACTACATCTATAGCTGTCTTTTCGGCAGATGCCTCTACCTGTGTACACACATGAATGAATGATTTTCTAACTAATACCAGCTTAGGATAAGAGACTGGGGAACTATGACTAAAACATCTATTCAGAAATTAAGTGTAATTCTTTGGTGAAGAGCAATCATTTAACTGAGGTAGGATCCTTAACTGTCCTGAAAACTGTTCTTTCTGTGAAGTAAGATCTTGTTCAGGCTGAGTAGTCAATAAAAGTCCCAGACAGTTCCACACACACTTGAGAAAGTATTGACACTGGCCAAAAAGTTCGTTCGGGTTTTTGCATACGATCTAGTGGGAAACTTATTGGCTAACCCAATAATTCTTTTTCTTTCATTTATTATTTTTTGTTGGAATATAATTGCTTTACAGTGTCTCCAATAACTCTCTTAGAATCTGAGTACAATCCAAGTAGCATGGCATGAGTGAAAAGAACCGCAAGAAATTTCTGCTATCTTCTACAGTGACTTGCCTTCTCTTGACAGCTCAGTATTGTCATTTGTGTCTTCCTCACTACTTCACGGTCATCCCCAAACCTCCACTCCAAACGGTTCTTAAAAGTCACCTAGTGTGACATTCCACTAGCGTCTAGTCATGAGGGAATATCTCAATAGAATAATCCTACTGATGGGGAACACACAGTTCAACACAGAAAGATAGCTGCTTCCAACCACCATCCAGTCGTGTGGCAAGGAAGATCACTCCAGGGCTGGGTCACTAATCCCTTCCATTTTAGAATCAGTAGATTCAACTGAGCATAAAAGAGGTGTTGATGAAACTGATTTTTTAAAAATAGACCTATGATGCATCCTAATCTCATATCCAACACGAACTTAGAAGCTACCTCTTTACAGGTCTTCAGGCAGGAGCAGCACTTAATGTCACGTTTCAGTCACAGTCATTAGCTTCCAGAAAAGCACTCTAACCAGCTTCTCTAGTACAGAGACTACCTATGTACACTTCTGCATATCCCTCACAGTGCCTTCCTTACAGAATCAGTGCTTCACATACATCTGCTGTGTATGACTCACTCATGATCCACTTTCCGTATTTCCAACATGAAAGGTGTGGAGTTTCCCTAGTGCGGACTAGAATATGACCGCACTGTTCTACAGGCTTACATCAGTCCAGAGAACTGTGCCAGTTTCACTTCCTCCTGGGTTGCACTTCTAGAGCAAAGTTATGCGCAGGCAGCAGTTCCTGGATGACTACTCCCAAGGCCTCTGCCATGTCTGTGGCATTTGAAGACTTTGCCAGATGTCAGAAAATTTATTCTGACAACAGCTTCTAAGTTCCGTGCTGCCTCCTTTATCATGGCTGCACAGGCTAGACCAAGACTGAGCCTATTGTACAAGTCTGTTTCGGCACATGAGTGATGAGACGTGGGGTCAGACAGGGCACCACCCACTGTGATAGAGGCCACCATATCATCAGGGACTAGGTTGCATATGCTGCTGAAGTTTGAGAAGAGCTTGTCTTGCTTAGTAGCTGTCAGAGCCAGGGCTGCTAAGGGCTTAAGTGATTTTTTCTAATATTTAATCCATGGAAACTGTATATAAAATTATTGTTGTCTCCGTTTTTTTATACTAGCTTGAACAAATCACTCTGCCTAACTATAATATAGGTAAAGCACATTGGGATTCTGACACTGCCTTAGGAGTGATAGGAAATAAACAAGAAAGTGTTGCCAGGCACAGACAAGTGGCATCATGGTTTGTATGGTTTTCATCTCAAAGCAATAGGGGAGAAATGGCATCTTTGATACCATACTTGGTTTGATAGAAGCTAAGAGTTTTATATACAGGCAAGTTGAAATTATTTCAGAATTCCAAGCTCCTCTGATTGAAGCATTATTGCTAGCTAAATTTGAGGGTGCTTTGATGAAGCCAGACCTCCTGGGGTCCTAACTAGTTCAAAAGAGGACTAAAGCAGGAAACATCAGCTGGTTGGGAGGTAGCTGACTCTGGGCGTGTCTCCACAAACTAGTTGAAAAAACAATGTCAGTGCATTTCCTGTTTCTTTTTTCAATATGATGCCCACCAACCCACCAGGCTGGCCAATTTCTTCCTTTATCCAAAGGATTTTTGTTGTTGTTGTTGTTTTGATCAAATTGCTGGCTGTTTCAGTGTCACCTAGCTACAGCTTCATTTCTAAAACAAGAAAGGTACATGTTCAGTGCAACATCACCCCCTACTGGTTTGCCATTAGAGAAAAAAACCTGTGTGTTACATCCCCGTTAAGATTCTCAAATTACCTTCTAATAATTCTTTGAAACATTCAAACATCTCTCTGCTCTCTTTCCCCTCTCTTGAGGAAGAATCACTTTCCCAGTAGCAGGAGATTACCATCCCATTCATCCCTCTAGAGATACTCACGTAACCCTGTTGATTCCATCCGAGAAGCTGTGTTCACAGTGTCCCCAAACAAGCAGTATCTGGGCATGGTGAGGCCCACCACTCCAGCAACAACCGGCCCTATAGAGGAGCACAGGTAATCAGGATTATAGTCAACAGGTATGAGTCCAATTCTAATAGAGGGACACTGCCAAGGGAAGGAATGTAGCTGCATGAAAGAATAAAGTTGCCACTACATAGCTCTGGGACTCTGAAGGAAATCTTATGGTGAGTAATGCATTCTTTGCCCTACAAGAAAACAAATTTATGACAATGCAGAAATGATTACCCTCCTGATTGATGCCTTTGTTCCAAGTAACAGTTACACCCAAGACACTTATATCTGTCAATAGGGACAACCAAGCATTAAACCCAATCAGGAAAGCCTGGGCAGGGATTCAGGATCCAAGCAGGTTTGTTTTCAAGGGAAAAACGTGAGTCTTTCTTGTGCCTTAGGGTTGGAAGGAGGTATCTATGGGGCTATCTGTCTCCAAAATTGTGTCTATAAAGAAAATTATTGCTAAGACAGTTGGAAAATCTGAAAAGAAGTATAGTTAACATTCAATCATCTGCGCTAGGGGCATGGAAGGGTAGTATATAGAGATAATCTGAGAATATTTTCTATTTGCCCTTAGAATGGTTTTTGCTTTTACATTTTAATACAACCATGCTAAATGTTCAGAGAATGAACATTACTTGAAAGAAATTTCAGCAACCATCCTGAAAATCTAGTTCAAAAAGATCTAGAAATGTCTCAACTTCACCTTTCTGGTCTCTGTTCTAAGTGAAAATTGTTCAGCATTATCTTTTTGCTGTTTCCTGAGTTAGAGAAGGGCTTCCTTGGTTGCTCAGATGGTAAAGAATCCGCCTGCAATGTGAGAGACCTGGGTCGGGAAGATCCCCTGGAGGAGGGTATGGCAACTCACACCAGTACTCTTGCCTGGAGAATCCCCATGGACAGAGGAGCCTGGCAGGCTACAGTCCATGGGGTCGCATAGAGTTGGACACAACTGAGCAACTAAGCATGCACACACAAAATAATTAATTTTGCTCTAAAAAATTCCTTCTGGACATTCATTTGTAAGAATAAAAGTTAAAAAGAAAACTACAAAAGTTATGTTTCTCATTATAATTCATGTCTCACCCATTAAGAAGCATTCACTGAGCACTGAACTAGGCACCAAGGGGAATAAAAAAGAAATGTATCATATAGCCTCAGTTCTGTAGGAATTTAGAGCTTAATTGAAGAGAGGAGACTACCAAACCAGAAGCAATTAAGCAACAATCCAAGACAATGTATGGTTGAGGCAAGATAAATGGTACAGGCAGAAGTGCTCTAATAGTTTAGAAAATGGGAGAGGGGTTGCTTATTAAGGCTTGGTTCAGTCTGAAAAGATCCAATGGAGAAGGTAGGATTTGATTTAGATCTTGATGAGTGACTTGGATTTGAGTAGGAGAAGAGGAACAAAAATCAAAGGTTTGTGGTTGGGCTCAAGTTTGGAATTTTGGGAAACTCTTATAGAGAGCAGTCTGCTTAGTTCAGGTGCCTGGGGAGAAACTAGAGACAAGATTGGCTATTGGGTTGTACAAGATGGTGGACCTTGAACCACTAGAGAATTTTGAGCAGGGGATTACATAATGAAATTTCTTTTTCTTTTTTTCTCACATCAGTGTATAGGATGCACTGAAAGGGGAGAAAGTAAAACCAGGGAAAATAGTTAAGTGACTATTACAGTAACTCAAGCACAAAGTTGTAAGTACTGGAAAGGAGGTGATGATAGAGGGCAAAAAGGAAGGATAAAAGAGAGACATTAGGGAAGGAGAACCAACAGACATGTTGAGTGTCTGACAACCATGAGAAAATTAGCACGTGGGCCTGGGAACTTATGCTGGTTTGTGGGAAAAGATGACTTAAGTTTTAGAAATGCAAGATTTGAAGTAATGGTAAATCATCCAAGAAGAGTTGTGCCGAGGGGAGTTGTTGATGTGAAACTGAAGCAGCAATGAGAGATGAAGGCTCCTGTTTAAAAGAAAAGTAATGAAAATCACCTATGTGGCTAAGCATTTGGGATATAAACATGAGTAAGATCTGGTTCCTGCCATCAAGGAGCTTATAGTCTAATGGACAGACAGGCAAGCAAAGATAGATTATGATGATAACTATGAGAAGGATGGATAGAAAGAAGCAAGAGTGGAAGCAAGAAGATGCTATGGCTGTGATCCAGGCAAGAGATGCTGGTGGCCTAGACTTGAGTAGTGAGAGTCAAGAAGAGACAAGACAGAATCAAGAAATATTGAAAAGGTAAGACTTAGTTGAATGGTGAAGATCAGGGTGAGGGCAGAGTCAAGGAGGATGACTCTCAAGACTAACTGGAATAACTAGGTGAATGGTAGTGACACCAACTAAAATAGAAAATAAATACAGGAAGAGGACATCATTTATATAGGTAGAAAGTCACTCTGTTTTGGATGTGTTGGTCTGATCTCTGTGTGGAACATTCAAATGGAAATGTCAGCAGTAAGTCTGATATACAGGGCTGAAGCTTAAGGGAAAAGACAGGTGTTGAAGTTGTAGAGTTGGAAGTCATCAGTACACAAGTGGTAGTTAAACCACAGACATGGATGAAATCACCCAGAAGAGCACAGTAGGGGAGAGAAACAGTGGATGAAGGACCAAACCCTGGCAGAAGGCTTTCCAGGTGACACAGTGGTAAAGAATCTGCCTGCCAATGCAGAAGGTTCAAAGGATGCAGGTTCGATCCCTGGATGCAGAAGATCCCCTGGAGAAGGAAATGGCAACCCAGTCCAGTATTCTTGCCTGGGATATTCCATGGACAGAGGAGCCTGGCGGGCTACAGTCCCTGGGGTCGCAAAGAGTCAGAC
The DNA here is from genome assembly GCF_014754425.2 of Oryx dammah. NCBI lineage: Eukaryota > Metazoa > Chordata > Mammalia > Artiodactyla > Bovidae > Oryx > Oryx dammah. The sequence continues at coordinate 15,402,027 of NW_024070207.1, forward strand.
ACAACTGAGCATGCACACAGACAAAGACAGATGAGATTATCAGACAACGGTAGAAAATGAAAGCCAGTTTGAAATGAGTTGAGAAATGAATTCAAGGTCAGGACATACAGAGAGCAGGGAAATCACAGCTCAGAGCTTTGCAGAAAATGTGGGAGCAATTAGAGAGCAGTGATTGCTAAGGGAGCCAGTAAATGAAATGGACAAGAAGCATTCAGAGAGTGAGGAGCAGGTCATAAAAGCCAATGTGGGCGGGGGGGGGGGACTGTCAAGACTACCAAGTGCTGCAGAGAGAGGGGCAGACTAGGACTGGGAAAAGTGATGAGGGCTGAAGCCAGATGGCAAAGGGGCTAAAGAGGGAGTGGATAGTGAAGAAATGGTGTGATAAATGTCAATCATCCTTCTACAAAATTTGGTAGGAAAGGGATGAAAATGATGGGAGAAGAAAGGGGGCCTAGAAGAGCAAAGATAAACAGGAGGTGAATAGAAGCTAGAAGATGAGAGGCCTGAGAATACACCTGGGAATGTATACAGACAGATGGAAAGGGTACAATGAAGGGGCATCCTGAAGATGTTCAAGCAAGTGAGGAGGGAGGTGGGAGAATAAATACTCCAGGAGTTGAGACTTCAACGAATTAAAGGAATGATCCTTTAAATACTACACATGCAGGCTGGTCTTGTATCATAAACACGGAGATGCTGGCTCTAACCAGAAAGGTGGACTGGAAGGGTTTGGTACTTAGAACAAGAGCTGCTGCCCACTGGGGTAGGGCAGGTGCTGGAAGGAGAGGAAACTTGGGGAGATGAAAAGGAATGAGGCGGCACTAGACACCTGTATAATCCAGCTGCCAATAATCAGGGAAGAGCTACCCTCTTCCTCCTGTTTCCAGCCTTCCATTGAAGTGCATAATGTTTTCTCCCACGTTAGCTGCTGGTTGTTACCTGAGTGCAGGCCTATTCGAATCCGGACTGGCACCTCTGGCATGTGCCGCATCTTGAAGGTACCCACAGAGCTGAGGATGTCTAGGGACATGTTTGCAATCTCGGCTGCATGCCTCATGCCATTCCTCTTTGGGAGGCCTGAGGCCACCATGTAAGCATCTCCAATGGTCTCTACCTGGAAATCAGGGGAAATAGAATGAGCAAGTAAATAATTTGTGTGTGTGTGCGTGTGTGAGAGCATGCATACATATGTGCACGTGTGACCTTTCATACAGTTAAAGGGTATGATGGACACTAAGTGTTCTTCTTGTAAAGTGAAGAAGTCAGAAAGAGGCTCTCAGTGCTTCACAGGCCTGGCTGCACAGTAGAATCACTTAAGAAACTTCATTTAAAAAATACTGATGTTTAAGTCTTACACCCATAGATTTTACAGTTACTTCTCAGGTTCCTGTCTGGCCCTAGTGAACTCTCTGGCTCCAAATAATTCCTGGGGAAGGGAAAGGGGAGATTTCTGGGACTGTCCATGGATATTCATTGGGGAGCACCCTTGGAGAAGGTGCTTTCCCAGCAAGCATTTCTCTAGACCATTTGGGTCAAAGAGCTAGGGTAGCTTTACAGCAAATATAGGGAAAAGGAAAGGAAGGAAGTGAAACAGTCTGTTCCTTCTGCTTTGCCTTGCTAATATGACCGTTTTGCAGCTTTCCCAGGTGTGAGAACTGTCTTTTCCCACCAGCTCCCCGTCCTAGCACTACCTCTCTAAGGAGCAGCAGTACTAGCCCTCCGCTCCTTGCAGGTGGCACTCAGAACTGGACACCTGTGAATTAAGGTGACTCTGTGCTCCTCATCTTCCCCACAGAAGGGTATCTACTCTTTCTAGTGACTAGTAAGGTGAAGCTTTGCAAGTAAATCCAAAAGATAAGTAAGCTGAAGGGATGTCTATGAAATGTGCCAATCAGACTTTGCTAGTACAAGTTTCCATTCAGTTAAAACTCTTATGTTTATAAAACTACCATATGACCCAGCAATCCCACTACTAAGCATATACCCTGAAGGTGAAGGTGAAGTCGCTCAGATGTGTCCGACTCTTTGCGGCCCCGTAGACTGTAGCCTATCAGGCTCCTCCAGAAAACAAAACTGAAAAAGACACATGTACCCCAATGTTCGCTGCAGCCCTATTTACAATAGCTAGAATATGGAAGCAACCTAGATGTCCATCGACAGATGGATGGATAAAAAAGCTGTGGTACACATATATAATGGACTATTACTCAGTCATATAAAGTCATTTGAGTCAGTTCTAGTAAGGAGGATTAACCTAGAGCCTATTACACAGAGTGAAGTAAGTCAGAAAGAAAAATAAATATCATATCTTGACATATATATCTATGGAATCTAGAAAGAAGGCACTGATGAGCCTATTTGTAGGGCAGCAATGGAGATGCAGGCATACAGAACAGACTTGCGGACACACGGTGGGCAGGAGAGGGTGGGTCAAATGGAGGGAGCAACAAGGAAACATATACACTAACATATGGAAAATAGATAGCCAATGGGAATTTGCTGTATGACTCGGGGAACTTAACCCGGGGTTCTTTAACAACCTAGAGGGGTGGGATGGGGTGGGAGGTGCGAGGCAGGTTCAAGAAGGAGGGGACATATGTATACTTATGGCTGACTCATGTTGATGTGTGGCAGAAACCAACACAATATTGTAAAGCAATTATCCTTTAATTAAAATGAATAAATTTTTAAAAATGGCCCCAAAAATCTATGTTCTCCTAAATAACTGCACTCACAGGGCTCCATGGTTAAGAGCATGAAACTCTGAAGTCACACAGCCTTGTTTAGAATCCCAGAGGCACCTTTTACAAACTGTGTGGCCTTAGTCACATGACTTTTCCCCTCTGTGCTTCAGGATCCTTATCTGTAAAACAGGGATAATGAGAGCACCCACCTCATAGAGTGTTTTAAGGACAAAATAACTTAATAAGTGTCAAAGCAATTAAAACCTGCCTGGGGGATGATAAGTGCCAGCCATTACCATCATCATCATCACCATCATCATCATAGCCAAACTGACGTGTCTTGAAATAAACCATAGGACTGTGCCTATGACTCAGTTCCAGATAAAATTTAGTACTTGGCAATAGGCTCCACATTATGACTTTCTATAGTGATCCTTCGCACCTATGGGGCTTTGTACCTCAGGATGCTTCCATTCAGGGCCTCTCTTACCTAACACAATTTGAGAAAAGGATTCCTGCTTTCAGATAAATAAGCATGCCTGCTCACACGGAAGACGGCAATGGTACAATGCAAATACTATATGCAAGGGAGGGAGAAACTCACTGGCTGGCTATTATCATTGACTGGTGGTTGATCCTTCAGCTTTACCAAGTCAGTCACCCAGGAGACCCCAGGGATATGGATGAGAAAATTAGAAGGACAGGGAACATGGGTGCTTCTTGGCCTTGGTGTGACACTGGCGTGGGGAATATGGGTTGCATAAACCAGAATAAGGGCACAGAAAGGGTAGATAAGGCATAGCAAAAGTCTGGTTAAGATGGAGTGGTAGTAGGAAAACTGAAACTGAAAACAATCACCAACTTCATAATTCTGCAGCAGCCGTCTCACTTCCACTTCAGATTATCAAGTGCCAGGGGAGGTGATTCCAATTTTATAGGTAAAGAAAATGAAAACACAAACGGATTTGGTGATCCGCCACTGGTTCAATTTTTATTTCCTCTGTACTGTGTTGTTTTTATTAAAAAGGACTGAATGCTTAGATGTAATTTTTGGATTCATATAGCCCTACTCTGTCCTGAAAACAGCCCGCTAGCTTCCTATTGCAGCCATGAAGTATCAAAATACCTAACAGCGTCATTCCCAAGACCCCCAACAATTGTCTGAACAGTATCAGCTGGATTGATTAAACTCGTGGCTGTGTTACTGCCCACACTGAATCATCTTTGATTTTAATTTCAACTGAATTAGCTTTCAGTGATTTGTTTTTCTCTTTAGGCTGCTTGAATTCAACAAGTTAAGACAGGTAGTCTGATTCCATGGATTTTTCCTGCACCATGGTTTCCACATGTGCTTCTTGATTAGTTTGCAGCTCCTGCTGATTGACAGGCATGATGCCTGTTTCTGAGCCCTATTTAGGCAGCTTGGCCTAGCCCTGAGGCTCTCTACTTGACCTGAAAGAGCCCTGTCTAATCTGAGATAGACACACTGCCCTGTGTGTGATTTGAGAGTTGGAACCTTTCAGGCTACTGTGAAGGATCCAATGAATGGAGCTACTCATTCTCCAGCTCCAGCTGGGTTCCTGGGACAGAGGAGCTGTCTAAAGTGTGGGATGCCTGGGGCATCTTTTTCCATCACTAAAACAAGTTTCGATGTTGCAGACAACATGGACATGTTCCTGCGCAGCTATGAGATTTTTAGTCATTTTTCTGCCTAGAGACAGGGCAACACACACAATCAAGAGGTAAACAGCATGGCACTGAAATGAGTGAATATAGTCATCTGTTCTCCACTCATCTTCTGCCACCTTTGACAGAAATAGTGGAAAGTGACACGCTGGAGGGATCGGGGGAAGTGGGAGCAGCAGGTTGCTGCTGCTGCTAAGTTGCTTCAGTCATGTCCGACTCTGTGCGACCCCATGGACGGCAGCCCACCAGGCTCCCCTGTCCCTGGGATTCTCCAGGCAAGAACACTGGAGTGGGTTGCCATTTCCTTCTCCAATGCATGAAAGTGAAAAGTGAAAGTGAAGTCTCTCAGTCGTGTCTGACTCTTCGAGACCCCATGGACTGTAGCCCACCAGGCTCCTCCAACCATGGGATTTTCCAGGCAAGAGTACTGGAGTGGGGTGCCATTGCCTTCTCGGGGGAGCAGCAGGTTACAACCTCACAATTAATCACTTCTTGAGACCTCAGACCACTAGGTGGGCTTTAGGTTACCCTGTAGCAATCCCAGAGAGCCTCAGCTCCAAAGTTGAGTTTCCTCCTGTATAAAAACAGTACCTAAAGGAGGGAACCAAATTTTAATAGCGTGTATTAGATATACACAAATTTTCCCAAGATGAACTTAGTCATCAACTATGGGCCAAACACTAACACTTCTGTATGCCCTTCCGTGCCTGCCCTGTGGGTACTCGGAAACTTAAGAACAATAATACTTATTGGTCTCAACCTCTTCTTAGTCCTAGTTCTAGAAAACAGCTCAAAAGAAATCTGACCAGCAATCTCTTGCTGTGTTGAGAATGTTATTTTGAAAAATGTGACATTATATGCATTTTATTTGGCCTTCGTTTTCAACGGGAGACCAATGGAAGTGGTATACTATTTAAATTTTAATTCCTAAATAACAGCATTCGATAAAATTGCATCCTTCCTTCAATTTTGGAGTATACACAGGTGGCCTCATATCAAAATTGCTCTCTGGAACATATTGTCCTGCTAAGTAATGTACCTTGTAGACATCATGACTGCCAATGATAGCATCAAAGAGGGTATACAGGTCATTGAGAAGATCCACCACCTCAATGGGCTCACTCATGGCTGAGATGGTAGTGAAGCCCACAATGTCGCTGAAGTACAAGGTGACCAAGTCAAAGCCCTCCGGTTCGACTGTGCAGCCCTTTTTGAGAGATTCAGCAACTGATCTGAAAAGCAGACAGAGACATTCCTCAGAGGACACAGGCCTCCCTCCAGGCCACATCTGCTAGAACACAATTTCTCCAAAATTCACTGCCAAGTAGGTAAGAAGGAAGAAAATGTCACTGGGATGCAAACACTCATTCTTTCATTTATTTCACAAACAGATATTGAGTGCTGACAATGTGCCAGGCAATGTGCCAGGTGCTGGAATACATCATTGAGCAGAGAGTCCTGGTTTGTTCCTTTGTGGACTTTTTCCAACTCTCTATCCTTCTTTCTCTGCTTCCCCCAACCCACCCACTCCACCCCACCTGGGGACACGAAATGTTCCCAGGAGGTTGCCTTTGCAGGAGACTAACTTCCCTGATTATCTCCTAGCAGATCATGATAAGGGGACTTGAAAAATTTGGAAACGGTAGCAACACATAAGGCTCTCACTCTAAGGAAGGAAAAGCCTAGAAAAACAACCCAGCTACTTCCCTCTAGGAGCTCAAAAAACTGTCTCCTTTTAATTGGTCAACTTCCAGGCAAAGTCATGAAATGACAAATAGAAAAACCAAGGCATCAAAAATGTAAATGACTAGCATGATCCACAAGAAGTGGAAAATTAGGAAGTGTGCTCTGCTCCCTGGGTTTTCCAATTCTTTGATTTGAAGGTGTGACTCAAACCTACTGGGAGTAGAGAGGGTACAGGACACGGGGAGGGAGCAGTTAGCTGATTGGCACTTTTTTTTCTATTTTTAATAGAACACACTGTTACAAGCATTCACACTCCTCAGGTTTCACACATACGGTGGTAGCATCTGTGTCAGGAGCTTTTCCGTTTTCTGTTTTTCAATTTCCAGCTCTTCAGTTCTCTCCTGGATCAAATCTTCCAAGTTGCTAGAATATTGCTCCAGCATCCGAAGCATAGAGTCAATAATATTAGTCTTCTTCCCTTTATTGAAAGTTTTAAACTGGAAGTAAAGCAGAAAGAGAGCCAGAGAATTCTTACTCCTTAAACTTAGAGGTGATGGAGCAAGACCCTTTATCACACATCCCTTCCTCTAAAATGCCAGGGCAAGAGAGGTAAAGCCAGGTATAAATAGGAAAAGTCACTTCTCACTCTTTTGTCACCCTGGCCCATTCACAGAGCTCTTTTTCCCTGAGTAGTTCTTCCCCTACCCTTCTGGTTCTTTCAAGTCTAAGCAAAGGTGCTCTCTGGTCAGTATCCTTCAGTTCTGAGATGCTAACACATAAGCAGTGAAGTGAAGTCACTCAGTCGTGTCCGACTCTTTGCGACCCCATGGGGTGTAGCCTATCAGGCTCCTCCGTCCATGGGATTTTCCAGGCAAGAGTGCTGGAGGAGATTGCCATTTCCTTCTCCAGGGGACCTTCCCAATCGAGGAATCGAACCCAGGTCTCCCACATTGCGGGCAGATGCTTTACTGTGTGAGCCACCAGGGGCCACTTCAAAGGCAAGAAGATTTGGTCTGGAGCTCAGGCCAGTCGTGAAGTGGGATAAGGGAAAGAACAGGGCTCTTTTACTCTTCTAGATCATCAACCTACAAAACTATACTTATCTTCTAATGCCACCATGTCACCAGTACTTGGACAGCTGGAGGTTCCTTGACCTCTTAAATGTGACCCAAGATCTACATTTTTTTTAATGTTTGTTAGTCACCCAGTCATGTCTGACTCTTTGTGATCCCATGGATTGTAGCCCTGCAGGCTGCTCTGTCTATGGAATTCTCCAGGCAAGAAGGCTGGAGTGGGTTGCCAGGGGATCTTCCCGACCCAGGGATCAAGCCCAGGGCTCCTGCATTGCAGGCAGATTCCTTACCATCTGAGCCACCAGGAAAGCCTGGTAAGATCTATCCTTATTTCTTACCATGGGACCCAAGAGTAATGGTGTCTCCTAACACTTGGCCTTCATGTCAGGGTCATGTAGAAATTCAACTGGTCTTGCCCCTGATCCTTTAGAGGTGGCTGCATGCCACAGATTTGCAATATGCCCTCCTGGGACCCTGTTCATCTACAGGAACAAGGAGTTTGTCATAACATTGGTTCAGTTCAGCCACTCAGTTGTGTCCGACTCTTTGCAATCCCATGGACTGCAGCACACCAGGCTTCCCTGTCCATCACCAACTCCTGGAGTTTGCTCAAATTCATGTCCATTGAGTCAGTGAGGCCATCCAACCATCTCATCCTCTGTCATCCCCTTCTCCTCCTGCCTTCAATCTTCATGAAGGGTAGCCCCTCCTTACTGCTGTATTCAGCAGGCAAAAGGCTGGGTTGACACCAAGAGAAGACTGGTGGTAATTTTGCTCAACAAACACCTAGGAATCTGTCCCAGTGAACCCTTTTATAAACATAAGGGTTCACACGTGTTCTACATAGCACTCAATGCCCCAAGGCTAAGCTTCCTTCTGAGCCTGGTCTGCATCTGCCTGTCCACTGAGGTCCTGTTGGTAATCGCAAGAGCAAACTCAGATGCTTTGGTGCTCAGATGCTCAGTTGTGTCTGACTCTATGCAACCCCATGGACTGTAGTGTACCAGGCTCCTCTGTCCATGGGATTCTCCAGGCAAGAAGACTGGAGTGGGTGGTTGTGCCCCGCTACAGGAGATCTTTCCAATTCCCCTATTGCCTAACCTAGGGAGCCTCCTCCTCTTCCCATTTCAGTTGGATTAGCTGCAGGGATTGGGGAGGCATTTCAGTGAGGGCAGCCCCAAGCCATCCTGTTTGAAAGTCACATGATATGCACTCCTTCTATCTTTCACCAGCTTTTCTGCTGCCTTCTGAAATAACATCTCTAGCATCAACACCAGGGTGAATGCTTTTCTTCCTGCCTCATGGTAAGTTTTCAGAAATTTGACCTCCAAAATTCTGTGCCTTTCCCCTACTACTATTGAACACCTGTTTGAGTGTCCTCAAGAGACTCAGTCAGGCTAATGGAGGCGTTCTGAGCCAGGGACATGGATGACTTAATATGCAGGGCCCCCCAGGCTTTCAATCCAACTCTTTCCGTTTTCCACCTCAGATACCTGCCACTCACGGAGCATCTCAGTGTGGTACACCAGCCAGGTTCAAAAGCCTCTCCGCCACCGCTGACACAGCACTCCCTCAGTTTCGGTATCCTGTCATTTGAACAAAGTCCTCAAGTGCATGCTCTGACATAGGAACTGCACCCTAGCAGGGCTCCCTTAGCAGGGCTCTCTCACCACTCCTCATATTCCCCGTGGAATCCCGACTTCTAGGGAAAGAGTCAAGCTCTTTAGAAACTCAGTCTATTAAGGAGGAACTTGTCACTTTTCATGTACTTTATTGCCTCAAGTAGGGCTTCCCAGGTGGCTAAATGGTAAAGAATTTGCCTGCCAGTGCAGGAGACACAGGCTTGATCCCTGGGTAGGTCCCCTGGAGAAGCAAATGGCAACCCACTCCAGTATTCTTGCCTTGGAAATTCCATGGACAGAGGAGCCTGGCAGGTGACAGTCCATGGGGTCGCAAAGAGTCAGGCATGACTGAATACACGGGGCTTATTGCCTCAAGCAGTTCCCTAAGAACCAAAGGAATCTCCTGCTTTTGTGCTCCATATTTGCACTTCCTTCCATCTTGAAAACCCTTTCAAACTCCTCATATTTTTCCATACCCTCCCAAAACAATCTGGCTTCACTTAAACGAGATACGCATCAGAGTTCTCTGGAGTTTCTAAAGCAAACAGGGCTCTATGAGGGTCCCCATCTATTCCAGGATCCACCTACTCCTTCTACTAATGGTCTCAATGACATTGCCTTGCAAATGCTTGGTGGTTCAAGTTCCTCATTGAAAGGTCAGTTAGGTCAGATTGTGGATGGTATGGAGCAGAGGTTCAGATATAGGAGAGACCAAAATGAATCCTAATGCTCTTGAGGGATGTACTGGAGATGATCCAGCACCAAAGGGCCTTCAAATAGCCAGTTCCGTGCTTCATCCCCATGATGAATGCCTTCTTCTCTTGCAAGAGGGTCCTTCCACAGTATGATGAGAACTGAAGGAGTTCAACTTGGTAGGCTGGCTTCAGGATGGCTTCTGGGCAGTGCTAGGCTTCAAAGAGTCCTTACCTGGTTAAATATTTCATCAAATGTTGGTCGTTGTTCTGCAGCCTCAGCCCAGCACTGCTTCATCAGCTGGAGACATTCTGGGGGTGCATGCTCAGGAGGAACCACTGGTCTGTACACTGGAGGAGGCTTCTTAAGTCTTTCTATGATTTCTGTCAGGAAGCAAAAAAAAAAAATAGGTCTACAAATTGTGGGGAAAGTACCAAGATTTGGTAAAGATAATTGAGTTTTAAACAAGAATGACGTCGGCAAGAGAAACCAGAAAAAGGCCATCTATTTCACTTTCTCCTTAGGTGGCCTGAATATAAATTATATCTGAGCAAAGACTGTATCAATCAGTTGAGAAAGGGAGTAAGAAACTATTAATAATTAACTGAGGTATTTGGTATCATTTAAGCAGGTTTCCCTGGTGGCTCAGTGATAAAGAATCTGCCTGGCAATGCAGGAGATGCAGGTTTCATCCCTAGGTCAGGAAGATCTGTTGAAGGAGGAAATGGCAACCCATTCCAGTATTTTTGCCTGGGATAGCCCATGGACATAGGGCCCTGGTGGCCTACATTCCACAGGGTCGCAAAGACATGACTTAATGACAAAACAACAACAAAAATCATTTAAGCACAGCTTTGTTCTGCTTCTGCTACATATTATTTATGTTTTTATTGATATATAGTTGATTTACAATGTTGTGTTAATTTCTGGTATATATTATAATTATATATGAAAGTGATCAGTTCAGTTCAGTCGCTCAGTCGTGTCCAACTCTTTGTGAAATCACAGCAGGCCAGGCCTCCCTGTCCATCACCAACTCCCAGAGTTCACTCAGACTCACAGCCATCGAGTCGGTGATGCCATCCAGCCATCTCATCCTCTGTTGTCCCCTTCTCCTCCTGCCCCCAATCCCTCCCAGCATCACAGTCTTTTCCAATAAGTCAACTCTTCCCATGAGATGGCCAAAGGACTGGAGTTTCAGCTTCAGCATCATGCCCTCCAAAGAAATCCCAGGGCTGATCTCCTTCAGAATGGACTGGTTGGTTCTCCTTGCAGTCCAAGGGACTCTCAAGAGTCTTCTCCAACTCCACAGTTCAAAAGCATCAATTCTTTGGCACTCAGCTTTCTTCATAGTCCAACTCTCACATCCATACATTACCACAGGAAAAACCATAGCCTTGACTAGACGGACCTTTGTTGAAAAGTAATGTCTCTGCTTTTCAATATGCTATCTAGGTCGGTCATAACTTTTCTTCCAAGGAGTAAGCGCCTTTTAATTTCATGGCTGCAGTCACCATCTGCAGTGATTTTGGAGCCCCAAAAAATAAAGTCTGACACTGTTTCCACTGTTTCCCCATCTAATTCCCATGAAGTGATGGGACCAGATGCCATGATCTTAGTTTTCTGAATGTTGAGCTTTAAGCCAACTTTTTCACTCTCCTCTTTCACTTTCATCAAGAGGCTTTTTAGCTCCTCTTCACTTTCTGCCATAAGGATGGTGTCATCTGCATATCTGAGGTTATTGATATTTCTCCCGGCAATCTTGATTCCAGCTTGTGCATTAGTCCCTCAGTTGTGTCTGACTCTTTGTGACCTCATAGACTGTAGCCCACCAGAATCCTCTGTCCATGGAATTCTTCAGGCAAGAATACTGGAGTGGGTTGCCATTCCCTTCTCCAGGGGATCTTCCTGACCCAGGGATCGAATCCACGGAGATCAAATCTCCTGCATTGGCAAGAGTATTCTTTACCACTGAGCCACCAGGGAAGCCTGTGCTATACAGTAGGACCTTGTTATTTATCCATTGCTTCAATGATCTAGCTCCTTTCACCCACCCCCAAATATCTAAGCCTTTCAATCCCCACAGTAGACCCAATTAGCCCCCACTGAAGGCCCAGGTTATGGGCCCTGCCTGGTCTCTAGGGGAAGGGAATTAAGAACACCATTAAATCATTCAGGGCCTCATTGGGATCCTCCTGGCTGCTAGTACTTGACTTCTACTCTGAGTGGAACATTTACTATGTATCAGACTTTGCATGGTCTCTCTGCTTCCACCCCAGCCTTCTCCAAACCATTCTGAAAACATGAATTTGGCCATGTCTCTTTTTTGCTTGAAATCTCTTTATGGATTTTTATCACCCACAGGATAAAATCCAAGCCCTGACTTTCACTTCAGCTTATTGCTTACCCCTAGTCCCCTCTTCACACCCTTGACTCTCACATCCCCATCATGAACCAAACCTTGCTGGCACCACCAGTGTGTCTTTCCTACCCTTGTCTTGGCTATAACCCTCCAGCAGTATGGCTTTATACCACATAAGAAATATCACCTAGCCTCCATGAAAGAATTTCAGTTGTTGCCTCTGCTCCTTGTGACAAGACACCTTCTGCTCTGCTAACTCAGGCTGGCCCATATGGTGATGGTTTCTCCATCACATGTCTTACCCTGGCCCCAGTGCAATAAATTCCATGGAAATTGACCCTATGGAGTGCAACTGTCCCACCCAACTCACTAGTACAGGGAGTCTCTTTCTCAGAATACCATCAAGTTCCCTTGTCCCTGTGTCAGAACACTGACAAGTAAACTAGGTCACCTCTGTCCTTAGGCCCAGCATGGTTCATGTCCTTGAGGAGCCCACAGTTCAATTGGAAAGATAAATAAGGACCAGTGATATAAGTGCTCTAGCAGGCATACACACAGGAGAGCACAGAGGGGACATCCATCCCACACTCAAAAGGTCAGAGAAGGTTTCCCAGCGAAGGTGACATGAGTTGGATGAGGCAAACAGGCAACACATGTGGAGGCACCAAGGTGGGAGAGATAGTGGTGATTTCAAGGCACTGCCAGTCACATAGCTTAGCTGGAGTATGAGGAATGATATAAGCCTAGAGATGCAGCTAGGGACCAGATTGTGTGTGTTATGTGAGGAGACTGGGCTTCATTTAACTTGTGACGAGGAACTGTTGGGGAGGGGGTTTAGGTAGAAATAAAGCTTTGAGTGGGGCAAAATACTACCAAGTATTTTAGGTTTGGTTTGATTTTGCATTTTTAAAATCTTGTATTTTGAAATACGTTTAGACTTCCAGAAAAGTTGTAAAAAACGAAAAGTACAATAATTGCCTATATCTCCTTTACTCAGCTTCCCCCTAATGTTAGCAATTTATAAAAGTTGCTAACAGTATCTTATAGTTGCTTATAAAAGTATCATGAATTTGATACTTCTGATGAGTACTGGCCAGTCAGAACGCCTCTCAGTTGGGCTATGTCTGATGTTTTCTCATGGTAAGATTGAGCTTATGCATTTGGGGGCAAGAAGACCACAAGGGTGGTACTGGGCCCTTCTCAGTGCATTATGGCAGGGGAGACACGATGTTCCTCGATCACTTGGTTAAAGCAGTGTCATCAGGGTCCTCCACTAATAAACTTACCATTTTTCGATTCCTAATTACTTAATATCTAGTGAGTTCATACTTTTAGAATATGTCAGCATCCTGTTTCCCCTCAAACTTTTGCCTGGTAGCTTAAGATTCTAATGGAAGATAAGGATGAAAGACTATGGTGGGTCACAAGGAAAAAGGGAGGATTCTGACATCCAGGAGCATCATGGAGGGGGCACTGAAATCTCTGGCAGGCGGTATCTGAAAGGAATGGTAGGGAGCTGCTAAAAAAAAAAGCTAACATAAAAGTCCTGTAGGCTCTTGGCTTATGTCATAGTTCAGAAAAGGACCAGCTTTTTGGGTGCAGGGAATTCCTTCCAAATGACTAAAGTGTTCTGGCTCCAAGTGCCACCTGCACACAACACAGGCTACTTGCAGACCAGCAGGTAGTTAGCACAAACACAGGACCGTGTTCACTCTTCTGGCAAATCACAACAGCCTAGGTTGGCCTGACGACCTGGATCATGGTGGGGTCCTGGTACCTTTTTCACATCTCCTGCTTACCTTTGGCAGGCAGATCCATCATGCAGAATGGAGTGCCCCGGACCATCACTTCCTGCATGATGATGGCAAAGCTATAGACGTCTCCTGCAAAAGAATGTAACCTGCTGCCCCTTGGGGCTCTCAACAGTTCAGGGGCTGTCCACAGCAACTCTGAAAAGAAAGCATTGTGTAATGAATCCAGGGAGAATTAACTGACAGCATTTGCAATGCCCTCAAGGGCTCCAAGGGTGCTGTTTTATTGACTGCTTTATATTTTTATTAAGACAGACTGGCATGCTAGTGCTGCCCTCCCGCCCCCAGGGTCTGAATCTATGAATCTAGGAATTACTCACAGCAAAAGCATACTACTTTCCCCACCCCAGGAGCATACAGGCAGACACAGCAGAGGTGTGGGGAAGGGCACAGAAGCTCGAAATAGAAAAATTATCTGGTGCTGGCTTTCTTGCTCTGTTGAGCCTGCAAGTAGCAGTTGGCCAGCTTCCAGGGAAAGGCGAATGCACTGCCAGACTGGTTGCCATGGATTTGCTGTGTGCTGAGATCTACATGTGTCTGGTAATTTGAATGTGCTGGGGCTCAGGGATTCACAAGTTGATTTCTCCAGGTCTTAACTGAGGATTAGAGGATCCCCAAGCCTCCTCTTTTCCTTGCAGAGCAAAAGGGCGCAGCAATTCCTTCAACTCAGTTCCACAATTGTTTACTGAGGATTTACTATGTACAAGGCACCATGCTAGGGATGGGGCAGTGGCAGAGATGAATTAGACCTTGCCTTTGCCCTTGCAGAGCTCACAGACCAGTTGGCAAGACACACATGTGTACCCCTAACTGCAATACAACAGCGATGGTGATGTGGGTCACTGTATAGTGTATGCATAGTCACTCAGTCATATCTGACTCTTTGTGACCCCATGGGCTGTAGCCCATCAGGCTCAGCTGTCCACGGGATTTCCCAGGCAAGAATACTGGAGTTGGTCACCATTTCCTTTTCCAAGGGATCTTCCTAACCCAGGGATCGAACCCACGTCTCCTGTGGCTCCTGAATTGGCAGGCAGATTCTTTACCACTGAGCCACCTGGGAAGCTCTATAGTGTAAGGAAGGAAATCTATTAAAAGCCAATATTAAGCACCCATTAAAAAAATATAATCTCTGCAGGTGATGCTAGTGGTAAAGAACCTGACTACCAATGCAGGAGTTATGAGACTCAGGTTTGATCCCTGGGTCGGAAAGATCCCTTGGAGGGCGTGGCAATCCACCTCCTGTATGCTTGCCTGGAGAATCCCATGGACCAAGGAGGCTGGCAAGCTACAGTCCATAGGGTTGCACAGAGTCAGACATGACTGAAGAGACTTAGCACACACATGCATGGCAATCAGAGACTCAGAAATTTGGGGGCAAGTTTCGTTAAGCAATATATAAAGAAATACCGATTAACAATGGGAATGTTTTACATTGAACGATATGAAATTGCTGTTTCTGTAGCTCAAAAAAATGGTTCAATATTGGCAATTCCATGAGATTCGAGCTAATAAAAAAAAAAAAAAACTGAGCTGATCAAATTATTCCAGGAAGGCTTCCTGGAAAAGTTAAATCTTAAAGGAGCTTGTTAAGAAGGTCAAGGATGCAGTTTCCTAGAGCTGAGAGGGTAAGGGCTTTGCAGGGAGAAAGAACAGTGCGTGCAAAAGAACAAGAGGTAGAAAGGAGCAAATTGTGGATGGGAGTGATGATAAGCAGATTAGCTTGGCTGAAGAGAAGGGCTCTGTTAAGGAATAATGAGAAATGAGAAATGAGGTTGATGAAGTGGGGGAGGGAGGGTGGCTGGAAGAATGAGGGCAGGAGGTGAGAGGCCCCAAGAGCCAAATGAAGGCATTTGGAGTGAATACAAAAGGCAGTAGGGGTGCTGGAGCTGGAAAGGGATTTGATGAAAGTTGTGTTTGGGAAGATTAATCTGGCAACCTGCACAAACTGGATTGAAGGAGGAAAGAGGCTGGAATCAGGGAAACCAGCTAGGAAATTATTACAGGAAGAGCCAGAGGTGAGGTGCAAGGGTTGACAGCAGCAGGATGAGGACCAAGATATATATGAAGGTTAAAATGGACAAGGAACGGACAGGGCGCTCCTCCACGGGAGAGAGGTGGAATAAACAACAGGTTGACAACCAGACAGGGAGGCTGGAGAAGACTGTTGAGGGTGGGGGTGGCGGGGAAAAACACTGGCTAACTTTTCAGCTTGTCAAATTTGGGGCATTGGGAAGAGAGTCCAAAGAACAAGGCCCTAGGAAGCAAGGAGGAGGATAAAAGGTCAGATTATTTTGGTTTGTTGCTGAAACCCAAAAAGAGAAACTCACCCTGGAAATTCTTATTTGGAGCCCATTCTGATCTAAATGGTGGTCCAGGAAATTCTAGCCTCACCCCAAGCACATAATCATCTCATTTTGTCTTCCAGGTGTCCCCAGCCTTTGTCCTCCAACTCCCCTGCCCAAAACCGGAGAGTTTTGCCCATCAGTCACCTTGCCTAGGTGAACTGATGCTTGCAAATAAAACTGAAAAAACCAAATAATACTTTAGTCAAAGGAATACATTACTGACCGTGGGATTTCAGGCATATGTTTGTGGGGGGCGGGGCAGGGAAAATGGTATGCAGCTGCTTGTTCCTGGCATCCTCTCCCTCTGCACACTTAACAGCACAAGAAGGGAAAAGAGGACACAACTCTCAGTTAAAAAGCTGGGTGATTAAATACAATCATTACCAAACAGTATTTTCAGAGAGCACTTACATGTATGTTGTTAATGGCTAAAATGGTTTTTCTGCACTATACTTATGTAATTGAGAGTAGGCAGTAATGAATCCACTTACAACATGCCCCCATCTCCCCCTTCCCACTCCAGAGCCCAGTAAGAGCCACTGCCTACCATTAGACTTGAACTCTCAGAAGAAAAAAAAAATCACTTTGGCTTGTTTTGTGTTTACTGGAACCAGGGCTAACTCATAGCCCTGCTATGGTGATAAAATCAACCTTGGAGAGCCAGTGATGCGATACGAGAGAACACAGAGCAAAAGTCAAGAATCCTGGGTTCACAATCTCATCTGGGTCACTAATCAGCTCACCTTCCTAAACCTTGGCTTCCCCATCTGTAAAATACAAATTGAACCAGACGATCTACAAGGCCTTCCAATTGTAAGATTCGATTAGCCCTGTCGTCTAAGGTAGGGAGCAGCAAGTTTCTTTATTTCTTCCATTCATTGATTCAACAAACATTTATTCCACCAGGTATGGTGAAAGGCACTGTGGGAGGCAAACTTATTTCTTACCTTCACAAGACTTATAGTTTAGGGAGGGAGAGAAGACAGATAATTAAACATGTATTACCAACAAAATGTGGTATTAAAACAAAGTTCAAAGCCTTAAAGGATCATAAAGAGGATAATTTCACCAAGCCTAAGAGATCATAGGAAGCCTCTTGAATCATTTGAGCCTTCTGGAAGGAGTAGAATTTAGCCAGACTCAGATGAGTGGGTAACAGTGGGAAGGGAAGAGTGTTCCAAGCAATGAACAAGGTATATGTAAAGTTCTGGAAGTAAGAGAGAACCTAGTGCAAATAAACAACTGGAAGGCGGTCAGCACTGCTGGAATATAGAGACAGTGGTTAAGCATGAGAGGTCCTCCACGCCAAACCACGACGGACTTGTAAGCCATGTAAAGGAGTTTGAACTTTATCCTAAGAGCAATGGGAAACCATTCAATGAGTTTTGGCACAGCTGTAACATGATCAGATTTGCAGTTCAGGAAACTCCCTCTGGCTTCAGTGTGTGAAGAATGGATTGAGCATCCAGATTGCCCTTGCAATTTGGAGAATGGAATGAAAGTGTAAGAGGGAGAAACAGGGAAAGAGACAGACACAGTACACCAAGAAAACAAAAACAAACAAAAAACCACTGCAGGTACCCTGTCCTCTAAAACTAGAGTTTCTTAAGTTTGAAAGTTGCCAATCTGTGAGTTAAATGGAATTCTAGGAAGCTGGACATTGTGTTTTATTTTATAGGTGAGTAATTTTGATAGGAAGATAAGTACTTCCCACTCGGCAGCTGTCATCCAAACATCCTAGTCCTAACATCGGGCAACTACTCCAAGATTTCAAATTGGAATTAGCCATATAATAACCATATGATTCAGTTGTCAACAAGAACAGGTCCACAGAGAGAAATAGAGGGAACAAGCAACAGAGACAGAAAGAGACATAAAGACAATAGCACGTGTTTCTATTGTGATTACCAAGAGCTTCAAGTCCTTTAAAGTACTGATGGTCAGAGAAAGAGGAAATTGTTATTAAATGTTTTCATTTAGCTGGGTACAGGAGCTAGTCTTCAGAAAATCTGAACTGATGCTGCTAAGTAGGTGCACGATTTGAGCAAATCTTGAGACTCAGTTATCTCATTTGTAAAATGGGTGAGTTGGACCAGATGACTCCCTAAAGGCTCATATTCCACTGGCTTTATTAGGCGCAAAAATGACGTCACTGATGACTGGACTGCATCTCTATCTGTGCATGTGTCACTGTGTGTCCTTCAGTCTTCATTTCTCCTATAAAGTCAGCAATTTTAAAAGTTTTAACACCAAAGATTCTTTTAAGAGTATGAGTATATGTTGTCATTTTGCATCTCTCTCTGTCTCTTTGGGTTGTCTGCTTTTCCATTTTTGTGTTATCATTTCCCCTCTTCCCCTTTGCAATACTGCTTAAAACACTGAATGTGCTACTTTCCTATATTTATTTAACCCTACTCATTTTCTTTCCTTACGTCTTTCTCTTCCTTCCTTCTTCCTTTCCATCAGTTCATTCCCTCCTAGCTCTCACTCACTCACTCCCAAGCCCTGAAGTCTCAGATTTCTCCTGTTTCTTTGATCTGTTATGACCCCTACAGGCATTGTCTGGTGCTGCTAAGGGTGTACCAAATAGAAGACAAAAACACAATATGGGCATTACAGCCAAGCCTACTGATTTCCTAGAAGGCCATAGTTCGGTCTGACGCCATCCCACACAACCCATGGAGCATTTACTTGCTGGGGGGCCCCCTCCTTGCTGCTTCTCTCTAGACAGAGACAGTGAGGGTAGGCTTTAGTGACATCCCATTCCAGAATGGGCTTTGTGGGAGTCCAACTACCAAATTACCTTCCATTCAATCTGACAAGTATTTATTGAGCACCTACTGTGTGCCTAGCACTCAGCAAGTTCCTCCAGGGACACCTGGGGTCTTCAGACAATATAACCTAATCCTGCCACAGCAGGAATTCAACATTATTGCACTGGCTTTGTTCAGAAGGCTGGGCTGTGTGGAGATTATGGCCTGCAGATTTCATTCAACTCCTTTGGCTTGGAAATGAGGCTGATTTTCAACAAAAGTGAGGAGTTGAATCAGCCTGAGGCTTTAATCCAAGGCATGCTCTCATGTGAACTTCGGAGTACCTTGTGTGCGTCACAAGGGCACAATACATTGCTTACCTTCTGCGGAAGGTTCCTCTTGGGAGAGTCTTAGGGTTTCCAAGATGTCATTAAAGCCATAATCTGTCACTTTGAGTACAAAACGCCCATCCACCACACAGTTCCGAGACTTCAGCCTCCCATGAGCAAACTCTCTGTGGTGTAAGTACTTCATGCCCTGCAGATTATACAAACAAGATTTATTTCGCAATTTATTTAACTGTTTTGTGCTTTTAGAGCCACTTTCTGAGATTGTTCACAGCTACTATGTTCTGGAATTCAGCTCTTTTCTCTTATATGCAGGCAAAGCCAAACTTTTGACAACAAGAATTGTTTCCAGGTCCCTTTTATCACTAAAATTTTACACTTTGATGAAGAATCATATTTTGTGGAAGTAAAGAACTGTACGTTATGGCAAGATTTATTGACATTTCAAACACAGGATGGATCTATACACATATAATTGCCAAGAAACTGAAGATTCTGATCTTCCCCCCAAAGGTCTAGCCCAACTCTCATCCACTACTGGCAGGAATGGAAACTGACACAGCCTTTTGGGTGGGTAATTTGGAAACAGCAATCAAAATTGAAAGTATGCATACATACCCTGTGACCTGGGAATTTTACTTCTCCAAATGCTTGCGCATGTACACAAGGAGACACACACAAGAATGTTCTTTGCATCTCTGCTTTATATTATATAATTGGATATATAATAAATAGCTATCAAGAAGGGATGTCCAAATTGGGGTACATCCAAACTATGAAATATTTTGCAACAGCTAAAAAAATAACAAGACAAACCTGTATGTACTAATAGGGAACCATATCTAAGTCACAAAGTAGGTGAAAAAGAGGAAGTTGCAGAACTATGTGACAGTATGTATTTTAAAGAGCAAACAAAACCTATAATGTATGTAAATACACACAAAATGAATTGCAAGGCTAATTACCAAACTGCGATTAGCAGTGATGAAGTTGGAGGGAGGATATGAAAGAGGGTTGAGTAATTGTCAATACTTTTCCCATATATATTTATATCATTTGACTTTCCAATTTAATTGAACATGTTATTTTTATAAATAAACTTGTTTTATGTTCATAACTTATATAAAATATATAACTTTCATAAAATACATAAGTATATAAAATATATGCAATTTATTTTATGTGTCTTTATAATTTAAAATAGACAATAAAAAAGAAAGTCGAATACTATGCAGTTTGTTCAGCAATCTTATATGACATTCAAATGTGATATACTGGGACTTTTTCAGATGACTTTAATCATTCAAATACAAATCACCCATATTCTAGCGCAGTAATCTCTATTTTGCAACTTGATACTCCTTTGTATATATACATTTTACATCTTGCACCCTGGAAATTCTGTAGTCCCCAGTACTTCCAAGCAGAGTCTACAGTGGGTGAGATTTCTCCCAAGATGCTTGGGTTTCATTCATCATGGGCCTCAGAGGACTCATTTAGAGAACTCTCCCTTAACTCATGGGATTTTGCTTATGGAGCGAGTGGACAAAGTATTAGAATAGGAATTAGGAGAATTAAATTATATTATCAGTTCTGCCACTTAATAGCTGGTTGATAAATATTTATTGAGCATTAATATGTGTGGTAGACACTATATTTAAAAAAAACCTCATTTTGCTTCTCAGAGCCTTCATAAAAGGAGGCTAATCACAATTTTTTTATGCAAAATTGGAACAAGATAATGTCTATAAAGCTACCTTAAAAAGGGTTAGGCCACAATACAAAGGTCAAAACTCTGATTAACATACAGAAAGCTCAATCAGTCATTGATTATCCAGATCAGCTCACTACAGGTGCACATAGACACAATTTTCATATCATTCCAGGGATTTCATGGATTCCACTGAATTGCACACATGGACCCATTTGTGAACCTCACTGGCTGTTAACAGTCCTGGCCTCTGAGAATGGAAGTGCTGCCTGAGAGAATCAATGGTCTTTTTGGCTCTTGGTCATGCTGAGTTCCACATCTATAACTATGGCATAGACCTATGTAAAGACCTATCACCTATTTCTAAACTGAACCACCTTTTAGAAGGTGAAAGCCAGGAGATGGGGCTAAGCAAAACTAAAGAGCCCAGGAATGAGCCCACTCCCACATCCAGAAAGCAGAGGAATGGGAAGGAAGAGGAGTGCTTAAGGCAGAAGAGTGCTCGACGGCTATAGGCGTGCGTGCGTGCTCAGTCACTTCAGTCATATCTGACTCTTTGTGACCTCATGGACTCTAACCCACCAGGCTCCTCTGTCCGGTTCTCCCAGTAAGAATACTGAAATGGAGTGCTTCTCCAGGGGATGTTCTCCACCCATGGATCAAACCCACATCTCTTGTGTCCCCTGCACTGGAGGCAGATTCTTTACCCACTGAGAAGCCCAATGGCTATAGGAAGTACAGATAAATCTGGCCCTCAAATTGGTAGTGGGGGGAACAAACAAATTTTTTATTTATCAGGACCTTATAATAGATATATAAAACAAATAACAAAGGTGCTGTGAGAATAGATGGGGGTCAACATAGGGAAGGAAGGTGGAGGGGTGATCCAAGGAAAATGACCAAAGGAAAATAAAACATCCCAAAATATTGAAGCTTTAATCTATGGGGAAAATCTTGGATTTTCAGTCTTTCCATTAACCTTGATGAGATCCAGCAGGAGTGATGATTTAAACATCCAATCTAGTTTCACATCCTGATTCATCAGTATGTCTTCTAGGCTCCTTCGGGAACAGAATTCTGTCACAATGGCAAACATCCCCGAATCATAGAAGAAGCCCACCAAAGGGTTAATATTCTCATGACGCAGGTCCTTCATCTGGAAACAGAGGGAGAGAAGAGAGTCACAGCTGTTCTGTCTCAGTTGGAGTTGGGGCCTTCTTCCTGTTTCTTTAGGGACTCTGACAGAGTGGAGTTCAGTGACCTAGAAATACTAAAAAGGTTAGAACAGTAAGAGGTGGAATAGATTGTTTTTCTGTGAATAGTCATCTAGGCACCATCTATTAAAATAAATAGCTTCTATAAACATCAGGCCAAAGCTTATAAAATTTGTTTCAGAGGAAATATTTAGAATTTGGACAACATTTTGCCTTTGTGACAATTCATTTTTTTCACTAACATGAGAAACATTTGGGGTGTCCCAACAATGTCCAAGGCATTGGACTGCATGCTAGTGATACAAAGATAGGCAAACTGAAATCAATGCCCTGAAAGGGCTCGTATTCAAAGAGAGGTGATAGACACACAAACTGACTGACACATTTCCATGTGAAATGACTTTTATCGAAGGGAGAGCAGGATGCTAGTGGAGCTCAGATGGGAAGTGTTTAATTCAGGCTTGGAGGTCAGAGAAGGCTTGCCTGAGGAGGTAATGTCTGAACCATCATGAAGGGCAAGTAAGAGCTGACCACACGAAGGTAACGTGGTGGCAGGGGGCGGGGCACCCAAGAGGAAGAGCATGTTATGCTGAGGAAACTGCAACAGGTTTAGGGTGGCCAGAACACAGTGTAAGGGAAAGAATATGAGGCACGAGGCTGGAGAGAGAGACAGGACCACATCCTGTGCAGCTTCGAGAACTCTACTATAGAATTCAAAATTAATATTATGGGCACTAAACGATTAGTATCTATTATTATTTCTATTTAATGGGGGATGAGAGAGAAAAGTACTCCATGATTACTTCTAGAATTCTTCTTGGATTCCTGGATAGATGGCTGTGATATACCTCAATATAAGGAATTCAGGAGGTTTCATAGTGAATATGTTGGTACCCCACCCATATCCCCTTTACCGTGCATCTTCCAGCTGCTGTAAATGTTAGCTGATCATTCACAGTTGCTCCATTCTCTTGAAAATTGTCCTAGAGCCCAACACAAAGGGGAGCTATCTTACTTGAAATGTTAGAGCCCACCCACAGATCTAAGGTAATGACTGACTGACTGGGAGTGGTACAAAAGTTCAACTCCCTAGCCTCAAAGGGGAACTCATGGTATAACTTGTGTGGCAGTATTTTCTCCCATAGGATCATAGTGAAGCTAGTCTCAAGCTGAGATCACATACTTGCTGAGCTTTTACTTCTGCCTTATCCTGCATTCCTCTCCCTTTAACTGCCTTACTCTGCATTCCACTCCCTTTCTCTTGAGAGCATTCTTTCAATGAGTAATTTGAACAAGAATTCCCATCTCAGGCTCAGCTTTTAGAGAATCTGACCTAAGAGAGTGGGAAACAAATTTTGGGTGATGAGGAGACTGATTAATTCAGTTTGAGACATGTTAAGAATGAAGGGCCTGTGGAACATCAAGTTGGAAATATTTCAAAGATGGCTGGAGATAATCAGAGTTTGAAGCTCAGGAAAAAAGTGTATTCTGGATAAACAGACCTGGGAATTGTAAACATGTAAATGGTAGATGAAATTAATGGGAGTGCATGAGATAACCCAAGGAAGTTTATAGAATAAAAAGAAAAGGGAGGAATTTCAACATTTAAAGGATGAGGAAAGGAAGAACATCTCACATAAACACTTAGAAATGAGACTAAAGAGAAAGGCTTATTTAGAACATTATGAACACCACAAGAAGATTTTCAGGAAGGTGAGATAAATGCTGGAAGGAATTTCAGGAAAATGTGATAAATACCAGAGAGGTCAAGTAAGATGAGAACAATTACACCTAGACACATCATCAGAAAAGGCAAAGGCACCCCACTCCAGTACTTTTGCCTGGAAAATCCCATGGATGGAGGAGCCTGGAAGGCTGCAGTCCATGGGGTCGCTAAGAGACACACACAACTGAGCGACTTCCCTTCCACTTTTCACTTTCATGCACTGGAGAAGGAAATGGCAACCCACTCCAGTGTTCTTGCCTGGAGAATCCCAGGGACGGCAGAGCCTAGTGGGCTGCCGTCTATGGGGTCGCACAGAGTCGGACACGACTGAAGCGACTTAGCAGCAGCAGAAGAAGAAACATCATAATCAAACTCCTAAAATCTAAAGATAAATTTTTGCAGGAAGTCAGAGAATATACAAAAACCTCTTCATCATTAAAAAAAAAAGTTAGAGTCAAAAGGACATATGTGAAAAAACCTTCAGGTAATACGAAATCCAATAGTAAAACATTAAATTCTTTCCCTCTAGAGTCAAAAGTAAGACAAGGATGTCTTCCTTCACCATTTCTACTCAATATTGTATAATAGTATCAAAACATTGGTGAGAAAATTTAAAGAAAACTTAAACAAAGATCTGTACCACATTAATGGACTGGAAGACTCAATATTGTTAAGATATCCATTTTCCCTAAATTGATTTATAAATTCATATAACCCCCCCATGAAAAATTCCAGAAGGGTTTATTAAAGTAATAGATTAGTAGATTTAAGAACTTACTGAAAATTAAAATGAACTACCCTAACAAAAACAATCTTGCAAAAGAACAATTTGCAGAGCTTACACAACTTAACTACAGGACTTACTCTAGAGCTATGATAATCAAGACAGTGTGATATTGGCAGTAGGATACACTGATGAGTTAATAAAACAGAGTAGAAAGTCCAAAAACATACCCACACATATATAGTCAGTTAATTTTTCATCAAGTTGAAAAGTTAATTAAATGGAGACAGGAAAGCCTTTTGTAAACAATTGTTACTAGAACACTGGATATCTCTATGGAAAAAAATTAACTGTGACCACTACTCTCAGTCCATATACAAAACGAATTCAAAATGGATCATAACTCTATATCTAAAATCTTGGAATAGGCAAAGATTTCTGAGCCACAAAATACAATAAAATAATAAATTGGATTTCCTCAAAATTAAAGTTTGCTCATCAAAAGATACCATTAAATAAACAGGTCACAGGTTGAGAAAAAATATTGTAAAACATACATCTGACCAAAAGCAGGATATATAAAAGAATATCTACATGTCACCAATTTAAAAGACAAAACTCTCAATTTTTTAAAAATGGGCAAAAACATAAAAAGACAAGTAACAAAAGAAGATATAGAAATGAATTATAAGAACTTGAAAAGGTGCTCAATAACTTTAGTTATCATGAAAATTCAAATTAAAATCACAATAATAAAACATTCTCTACACACTGGAAAGTTTTGGAGTATCAGAAATCTGTATCAAAAAGACAAATGTTGCTGAGAATTTAAAGCAACTGGAACATTTGTACATTTCTAACAGGAGAGTAGAATTTTATAACCAATTTGGAGAACTGTTTGTGCATTTCATGTAAGTTCTACTTACATCTACTCTATGACTCAGACTATTAACTATTTACCCAAGAGAAGTGAAAATATATGTTCACAAAAATACTTGTGCAAAAATGTTTATAGTTGCTTATGAAAAGACAACCCAACACACTAATCATCAGAAAAATGCAAAATCTAAATTAAAATGCTGTATCATCTCCTACCCACTAGGATGGCTAATATACAATTTTTAAAAAATAGTTAATAAGCGTCAGCAAGGATATGGAGAAATTAGAACTCATGTGCACTGTTGGTAGGATTGTAAAATGGTGCAACTGCTATGGAAAACAGTATGGAGGTTACTCAAAAAATTAAAATTAGAATTACAATATGATCCAGAAATTCCACTCCCTGGTATGTATAAAGAATTGAAAGGAGGATTTCAGAGAGATATTTGCATATACATATTCATAGCAACCCAAATGTCCATCAAGAAATGAATGAATAATATAAAATGGAATATTATTCAGCCTTTAAAAGGAAAACTATTCACACGCTACCACATGGACGAATCTTGAAGACATTATGCTAAGTGAAATACACCAGTCACAGAAAGACAAATACCATATTATTCCACTTATATAAGGTGTCTAAAGTAGTCAAATCCATGGAAATAGAAAGTAGAATAATGGCTATCCAGAAATACAAGGAGGGGAAAAAGGTGAGTTGCTATATAATGGGAACAGAGTTTTATGTTTGCAAGATGAAAAAGTTCTAGAGATGTGTTTCACAGCAATTTGAGTATATTTAACACTGCCAAAATGTACATTTAAAAATTGTTAAGATGGTAAAATTTACATAATGTGTTTTTCATAATTAAACAAATATATGTGGTTGCCTTAATCATAATGCCAAAAAACGAGAAACAAGCCAAATTTTCATCAACAAGAAAATTATAAACAGTGATATATTCATAAAATGAAATACTACTCAGCATTTTTTTAAATGAACTGATACCGATACATGTAAAAACATGCATTTATCTTAAAACGTGCTATATTGAGAGAAAAAAGGAGTGTACACTCTATCATTCCATTTACATGAAATTCAAAAACAGAAATAAAACACTAATTCATGGTGATAGATATTAGAACAATTGTTGCCTCCGGGATAAAAAAAAAAATTGACTGATAACAGAAACGG
This sequence comes from Oryx dammah, assembly GCF_014754425.2. Lineage (NCBI taxonomy): Eukaryota > Metazoa > Chordata > Mammalia > Artiodactyla > Bovidae > Oryx > Oryx dammah. The sequence continues at coordinate 15,428,541 of NW_024070207.1, forward strand.
GATTTTCTGGGGTGATGAACATATTCTGTATCTTGTTTTGAGGAATGGTAACATAGATAAATGCAGTTATCAAAATTCATTGTACAGACCATCTAATTATTCCTAAATAAAAAATATGTTGGAAAAGACCCTGATGCTGGGAAAAATTGAAGGCAAAAGGAGAAGGGGGCGGCAGAGGATGAGACTGTCAGATGGTATCACCAACCGACTCAATGGACATGAATTTGAGCAAACTCCAGGAGATAGTGGAAAACAGGAAAGCCTGGCGTGCTGCAGTTCATGGACTCACAGAGTTGGACACACTTTAGCAACTGAACAACAACAAAAAAATGTATTTTCAAAACACAATGAGACATTCAATTCAGTTCAGTTCAGTCACTCAGTCGTGTCCGACTCTTTGCGACCCCATGAATCGCAGCACGCCAGGCCTCCCTGTCCATCACCAACTCCCGGAGTTCACTCAGACTCACATCCATTGAGTCCGTGATGCCATCCAGCCATCTCATCCTCGGTCTTCCCCTTCTCCTCCTGCCCCCAATCCCTCCCAGCATCAGGGTCTTTTCTAATGAGTCAACTCATCGCATGAGGTGGCCAAAGTACTGGAGCTTCAGCTTTAGCATCATTCCTTCCAAAGAAATCCCAGGGTTGATCTCCTTCAGAATGGACTGGTTGGATCTCCTTGCAGTCCAAGGGACTCTCAAGAGTCTTCTCCAACACCACGGTTCAAAAGCATCAATTCTTCAGCGCTCAGCCTTCTTCACAGTCCAACTCTCACATCCATACATGACCAGTGGAAAAACAATAGCCTTGACTAGATGGACCTTAGTCGGCAAAGTAATGTCTCTGCT